>NW_025336059.1:7110693-7133703 GCF_004798865.1 Varanus komodoensis
GCTCCCGCGCGGGGCGGGGCGGGGCGGGCGCTCGTGGGGATGCTCCCGCGGGGGAGCGCCGGGCCCCGGAGGGCGTGGCCCCGGGCCGGCCCGCCTCGCGGGGAAGGGCGCCGCGGGAGCGGTCCTCCAAGCTGAGCCCCCCGGAATGGGGGTGGGAGACCCCGGTGCCGGTCCCAGGAGGACAGGCATCCTCTCTCGAGAGAGAGGGAACGCGGCTCACCCGGCTGCCACGCTCCCGCTCCGTCCTGCCGCTCCTGCGCCAGGCTCTCCTGGAGGGCGCGGCGGCGAGGAAATGCAGCGCCGAGGAGGCCGGGTGGTGGCTGCTTCGACGTATCGGGGATGGCGGAGCGGCCCAGCGCGACAGGATCATCCTCTGCTCCAGAGGCTGAGGGAGGCAAGAGCTGAGCAGGGACTCATGCAGAGCTGCAGCGGGCAGCCTCCTCTTTTCAGAAGCCCCTCTCGGTTCACAGCCCCATTCGCTCCCTTTGGGATCACATGCCTGTAGAAAGAGCAGGGTAAATCGCAAGACTACAGCAAGGCCAACGGTGCTCTGCAGAAATTGCCACACCACCGGCTTGCCACATTTCAAAGCATATGCGCATAACCATCTAACTAGGTAGGGGGAGGCCTCAGGGAGCTGGGGACTGAGGACCCACCATTCACCACATGACTTTGGGCTAGTCACAGACCCTTGGCCCAACCTACCTCACAGGGTTGTTGTGAAGATAACATGGAACTGGGCGAGGCACCTTGAGTTCCACACAAGAGGAAAAAAAGGCAGGATATTAATCCAAGAGTCGAAAATTACCCGTAAATCATTTGTATAGAGAAAAATGCCGGTGTCATCAAGCTGTTCTGCTGAAACAATGTGATATGGAGCCCGGGCATGGTGTTAGATGCGTTTTCCTTGATGCAGCCAGGCTGGGATCCCTGCAAGGCAATGCCGTCCATGTGCTGTGAGCCTGCATCAGCTTGGGCACCAGGAACGTGTCCAGATGCACACAGGCTGCGTCTGATGTGCAGGGGTGGGGGAGCTGCATGCACAGGTGGCTCCCGTTGCAGGATCAGGGCCTCAGGACACCGTGTCTCTCAGCCGTGATCTGCTCCCTGCCCCCACCCCAATTTCTTCAACTCCTGCCCTTTGCAAAGCAGTCCTGAGCTGCATGCTAATGAGCGTAACCTTTCGCTCTCCTTCGCTCGCACTGCAAGGCCTGCTTTGTGCCCTGCTGTTTGTGGGGGCCGCCTGGCATGTGTGCTGGAATCCGGGTGGGCTGCATTCGTAAACAAAAAACTTCATTGACACAGGATGCTCGGAGCGTTTTGCTTCCTGCCACCTCAATTTGCGCTCTTCCCCGCCCCCACTGCAAATATGCGTGCAAAGGTGCAGAGGAAGAATTCTGCTGTGCGTCTCGGCGAGAACAGCCTTTCTCGTGGCACACTGCACGCTGCTGTTCCTACTCCGCAGCGGGCGAACTGGAGAAAGGCCAAAATTCAAACCATGCCCGGTGCATTCCTGCCTAAAGCGGTTTGCAAAGGACTCTTCGGTTGCCCCTGAAACAGCTGAGCACGGATGCAAGAGATACAGCGTGCCACGGGCTTCAGCGGAAGCCCCGGTTCGGGGCTACACGTTAGGATGCTGTGCAAAGCTCAGGATGGGCCCCACTCCTGGGAACCGTCCCTGGACCCCTCTCGCCCTGCCCCACTGCTAGAAATCATCACGCCGGGACTGCACCCGCATGGCTTAACGATTTGAAGCATTTCTCTACCTCTCTGCAGGCATGTTGTGCATTGTGACTTAGTGTGACCCCCAGAATGCGAGTCCTCCAAAACGTGTCATTCGCAACAGCCTCGCTCACCTGTTGCAATTTCAAGGCAGTGGCGTCTTTGGTGGAGTCAGTCCATCTCCTGGCTGGCCGCCTTCTGCCTCCAAATTTGCCTCACGTGACTGCTTTCTCCCGGGAGTTTTGTCTTCTCAGGATGTGCCCGAAGTCATGTTTCTGGTTTTGTGCTTCCAGGGATCTGCCTGATTCAGTCCAAGACGCAATTGTTCATCTTTCTGTCGGTTCGGGGTATTTGCAAAACTCTTCCCCAGCACCATGTTTCTGACGTGTCCGATTTTCCCCTTCCCACTTGCTTCACTGTCCAGCTTTCACACCCATGCACAGTGATCAGGAAAACAATTATGTGCACGACCTCTTGACCTTGTTGGCCAGGGAAATGCCCTTACATGTGATCTTTCCGCAGGGACCCTCAGAAAGTGGCTCACAAGAATTGTGAAATATGCCACACGGGCAAAGAATACACGACGTTCAGCTGAACTACGGGGCCTTTTAAAAGAATCTGGGCAAATACAAGTGAGAACAAAGCTGAGTGCTGCAGGTGAGCACTTGCTGAGCTTCCCAAGGCCATATGCCGGTTTATACCCTCCCTCTGCACCTTGTCACGGAAGTGCAAGAATCCGTGAGAGGATCTCCAACTATGTTCGTGTGGGAAAAGGCATTCCTTGATATATCCTAGGTCTAGCCCATTTGGGGGCCATGGATATTAAACCCAGCACCGTGCACTGGACCCGGAGGTGGGCAAGAAACCCACAAAGTTGCCTGAAGACCACCGAGATGTTATCCAGATAGCTGTGCGGTGCAGTGGTTAAGAGCACGGGACTGGATGAGAGAGCGCTGGCCAGCCAGACGAGTGGAACTTTGGGCTGGTCACAGACTCTCAGCCCAGCCTATTGCATTCAGTTTGTTGTTGTGAGGATAAGATTGAGGAGATTTCTGCAAGCCACCGCAACTTTCCTTGAAGGTTGAGATAGAACTAGAATAAATAGTACTGCTACGGTCTGTATTAGCTGCTGTTTCTGGACCACCTTTAAGAGCAGCCGAAAGGCATTGCAGGTCCAGACAAGGGAGCTCAGCCTCCTGCTGTCCTGAGTTCTGTGATGTTCCATGACAAAAGAGGGTGTGTGTGTGTGGGGGGGCGGTCTTGTGGCACACGTTGAAAAAACATCTCGGTAAACAATACACAACCATCAGTTGCTGCCCCCTTGCAAACAACTAAGGTGAGAGGGTAAGGCGTGAGCAGATTGCTAATGAGTGAGGAAAGTTAAACATTTCCAGCTCGGAGTCCGGTGGAGGGTAAGGACAGCACCCAGAGAAGAACTCCTGAATCCTCATGGCCCTGGGCTAGTCCAGAGCCTGATCTGTACAGATCTTGGCTTCCGTCCCCCTGAATTTCACCACCCAGCAGCATATGGGGATGCTGTGTTTACTCCCTCTTCAAAGGGGAGAGAACAGGGCTTGGAAGAAACATTGGGTGGGCTTCCCGTGGATGATGGAACCGCTCTGTTCTCTTGCTGATCCAGAGGGCAGGACAGGAACCTCAGATTCAGCCGACTGAGATGGGATCTTGGTGACGCATTTGAAAGAACTTCCTGACCGTAAGAGCTGCTACAGAAAGAATGGAGCTTGCTTCAGAAGTCTTCAGGCAGAGCATGGATAATTGCCTTTCTCAGAGATGCTCAGGAAGCGAGTTGAGGAGCTAACCCCTGAGGTCCCTTCCAAGGGGTAGAGAGGGCAGAGCACATGTTTAAGCTAAAGGGTAAAGCTTGCACAACAAGATGGAAACTTCTGGCCCAAAGACCTCCTTTTTTGGACCCTCCGAGAGTGCCGCTTGCTGTTACAACAATATTTCAGATTAATTCTCTTACTACTAGCAACAAAATATTAAGAAGCGGGATTTTGGTCTTTCAGAACAAGGGGAAACCTGCAGAAACGTCTAGTCTGAAGTTGAACAGCCATAACTTTAAAAAGGGGGCACAATAGAGACTTCTAAAACTCACCCTCCCATCATCCACAATCCTAAAATTTGGGTTCATCCCATGGAACTGATGAGAGGTGGATTAAGCACGGACTTCGCCCCACCTGCTGGGGAGTGAGAAAGGCCCATGAGCTGCGACGGCTTTGCTGAAGGACAGGCTTCCAGACTGAGGGGCTTTGTGCCACGGAAGACTAGCTGCTTGTGGGACAAGTCGCCGAGACAGCTGTTGCCTTCACGCCCTGCCCGTCGGCTCCCTGAAACATCTGGCTGGCCAGTCCAGGGCACAACTGCACATCACAGCTGGATGTGGGAGCAAATGTTTGCAGATTCTAGACGTTCCTGGCATGGGCATTGCATTACTCCTTACTGGCATCCCGAAGGCGGTTTCAGACCGGGTTCAACCTTTCGTCCCTCCAAGTCTGCATCAGTCACAGCCTGGGACTGGCTCCCCAGAGCATTTTCCCATCCCAGCCCTCCCCGGAGATGCCAGGGAATCGGGGATCAAACCGGGAATTGCCTGCAGATGCTGCTCCACAGAGCTATAAAAGGTAAATGTAAAGGTGAAGGTTTCCCCTTGATGTTACGTCCAGTCACGCCTGACCCTTGGGGCGGTGCTCATCCCCGTTTCCTGGCCGAGGGAGCCAGCGTTTGTCTGCAGACGGTCTCCGTGGTCATGTGGCCGGTGTGACTAAACCCGGAGGTGCACGGAATGCTGTTCCCTTCCCACTGAAGTGGTACCTTTTTATCTACTTGCATTGGCATGCTTCCAAACTGCAAGGTTGGCAGGAGCTGGGACGGAGCAACGGGAACTCACCCCATTGTGCAGGTTCGAACCGGCAACCTTTTGATCTACCAGCCCAGCAGCACAGCGGTTTAAACCACTGCGCCACCTGCGGTCCCACAGAGCTATGGAGACCCCAAATAAACTGCATTATGATGCTGTGTTATATGGCCGACACAAAGTGGGAGCAAATCCCAACAGAAGTTCTTCACAGCCCCCTAACTGGAGATTCCAGGGACTTCATACCAAGACCCTCTGCAGGGAAGCTTGGCTTTTCCACTGGCTATTCCAGCCCCCTTTCTTTCATTACATTCGCTGGCACAGTATCTCTTTTATATACACTAGAAACATTGCTTTATAGCTACTCTTTTGCCTCTCTCTGCTGTTCTTCCAGGTCTGCATAAACCTCCCTTTGTCTCACAGACCTACCCATTTCCCGAATTACAAAATTCCAGTCTGCACCGCTTGGCTTGAAAGCTCATTGTTAAGGACATGTCCTAAATATACCTTGCCGTCCCTCTTCTCCTTGAGCTCACACAGGGTCCAGTTTGGCCTCTCATCCCCTTCTTATAGCTTCTCTCATCTAGCGCTCCATTCTGTGCGTGTTTTAGCTCAGATTACAAGCGTCTGGGTCTTACTTGAGTCTCCAAGCAGGCACTGGGGGCTCTGCTTCAAGATACTGCATTCCAACTGGTTCCATCCTGGTTCCCCGTTGATCAGGGTGAATTGATGGAAAACCAGGAATCCGGATGTCACAGCCATGGCGCATATTCAGCCATCGCTGAGCTGTTTGGGGCTCTTCCTTCACCCCTCTCGCATTTCAGGCAAGGTTTGGAGTTTCTCAAGACCGCCAACGCCTCCTTTGTGTTACTGGCTACAAACCACAGCGCTTACCTTGGAATACTGGACACAGAAAAACTGTACCAGGACGGATAATGGTCCCATGGAAACACGGCGGCCTCGGTTGAGTGACGGCTGTGAGCTAGGACACCTAATCAGAGTTATTCTGCCTACTTATCAGGTGATTGTAGGTTACGAGTATCCCTTGGCAGAACTGTACCAGCCAGTTTTGGCTTCTTCAGTTACTACACAATGAATCCCATCTTAGTCTGAAAAAGTAATAAAGATTTTATTCAGCAGTTGCCGTAGCTGGTCGGGGGCAGGAACACTGCCCTTGGGTTAACTTTTTGGCACCCTGCCTCTACAGATCTCCAGGCGATATACCCACGTTGCCTCCCCACGACAACACAGTGAGGTAGGCCAGGCTGGGAGAGGGTGACTGCCCCCCGGTCTTTCCAGGGGGCTTTCTGGCCAAGGTGGGGCCTCGTACGACGTGGCGCTTGCTGCGGCAAAGCTGGCCCGCTGGCTGCGAACTGACACCTCGGGCTGAACCAGAACCTGTCCCAGCAAAGGAAACATTTCCTAACCTATAATCAAAACGATGTCCGTCCGTCCATCCGCTCCACAGCACCGAGACCGGGGTCCCTAAAACTCGGCTTGTGCAGAAGGCACTGGAAGGGTGTGCGCTTGGGGATTCTTTGGTTTCTAACATGCGTTCACGGATTTTAATTTTAAGGGGACCAGGTGGAGTGGCATCTCCAGGCACCGAGGTGGGGTGGGGACTCTCCTACCCACTGGATAATTCGCAGTGCACACGGTTAGACGCCCGCGGAGGTGGCTTTGTGCTTGAAGGGTTGAAGCGAGGGAGAAGGTCAGACGACAGTTACGGGCCTGCTCTTTCCCTCTTCCCTCGGGGGAAGTTGGGGTGCTACAGGGCAGGGGCTGCCCCTCGGAGTGCCAGGGGAGGAGCTTCTTTCAGAGGGACACGTGCCCGACTCTGACAGCCCCCCCCCCCAGTTTGCTGGAGGGCTTCCCTGCTTCCAACCAGAGGCAATTCCTAATAGTCATACAAAAAACGGAACTGGCGTCAACATGGCGTACTGGCGAAAGAGGCATTCTGGCCTCTGAGAAGCCGAACCGCCAGGGTGGGGGAGAGGAGGGGGCAGAGGGTACCTGGGAACGATCTCCCCCATCCGCCTTCCACACATCCCGGGAGGCCAGAGCAAATGCACCCTGAGGGATGTACGCCCCGGCACCGAGGAACTAGTGAGGACCCGTCCTCCTCACTGGCTGGAGAAAGGCCCCGATCCACAGGTTACTCTCCCTCTTTCAGTGCCCCCAAAGTTCTTGCTGCTCAAGGGAGGGGGTCTTTACAATTCGTCTTTCCCTGACGCCGGAGCCGGTCCAGGCACTTCCGTCGGGCCTGGGGGAGGGTTGGCCGGGCCCTGCTCTGGAGACAGCTGCGCTTCCTCCATGTTGAATAGCATCCGCACCAGGTCATCAGCTTGGATCCTCTCCTGCAAAGGTGGAAAGGCAGAACCGGTCAGAGGACAGGCAATGCGCCACGGCAGCTTGGACGCTTTTATTATAGTTTCTGGGACACTGAAACTTATAAAGCTGCCCTTGTGTCACCAGCTGGAATCCGGGGGCCATGCTTCGTAAATCGTCTGTGTTCAACAAATAGCTATCCGCTTACCTATGCACTACCTGGGCAGGGACAGGTGGGACGGGAAAAGCGGGGTGGGGGGGTGGGGGGGTGAAGACAGGAGCGACTCGGAAGGGCAGTCCTGGGCACTTACCCGCTCGCTGTGGCGGGGGTCCAGGGTGAACCACAGGGCGATGGCGCAGCGCTGGCCCTTGGTCACAGCCTTCACGCCGTGAGGGTTTTCCGAGCCTGAGGAGAAGCCCACGGCCCGACCGCACTGGGGCGCCACTTCCGCCTGAAGGCAAGACACGCGGGATCAGGGAGGAAGGACACGCAGACACCGGCTTCCCATTTTGCAAGGCTGAAGCTGCAGGTTCAGGAAGCGCCCATGGTAGAGTCCTTCCTGGACTCTACTATTTGGGCAAGTGTGGATAGGTGGAAGTGGGGAACCTGTGGCCCCCTGATCTCTCCATCTAGGGCATATTTTTACCACCTGTGCTTTGAGAAAGGGGACCCTTTGCTTCCCCCCATCAGCATTCCCAAATGGTACAGTCCAGGAAGGGGCCTCTTGCATCAAGAGGTGGGTGTCACACCGGGCAGAGACTGAGCAGTTTTTGCTCAGGGGTCCAGCTAAAATGGAACCCGCCTAACTTCCTTGGGCCAGTGTGGTGCCTCCACAGAGAAGGCCCCGTCCCCGGTTCCCACCTGCTGAACGTCTCCCGATGGGACCCACTGAAGAGCATCTGAAAAAGAGCTTAAAACAGACGCAGGTTCACACAGAAAAGGCAGGCTTTCAAACAGGGCAGCCACAATTTCAGGGTTTTATAAGCAAATGCCTGCATAACTCCTGGAGGGTGACCGGTGCCCAATGTAATGGGCACGAGCCCAGTGTCACGGGTTCAAGGAAGCGGAAAGGAACCTGGCCACTGCATTTTGCACTGGCTGCATTTTCTGTCCGGGGGCAAGTACAGCCTGTGCCGATAACGCCACTCCTCCCCGAGATCCATGCATGCATAATATTTATTTAATAGGACGGCTGACGAATCGGACTGCAGTTGCGCAGGTCCCTTTGCTTGGGGCTTGATTAGATCATTTGGGACACAATGGCCCTTTTGTCGCTATCTTTTATTCACTGGAATATCCACGGCAATACTACTACTACTATAATACTACTAGTAGTAATAATACTACTAGTAGTAATACTAATCCATGGCAATAGTACTACTAATTGCCATGGATCAGTAACACTAATCCATGGCAATAGTACTACTACTACTAGTAGTAGTAATAATAGTAAATATGTGCTATTTTTATCTGGTGAGTTGCCTTGAGAGCATTTTGTGGTAATATGTGGTAATAATAGAAATATTATCAATAACGGAGCAGAAGGAGAATGATGCAAGCCACTCTGAGTCCCTTAAAGAAGAAAAAGGCAGGACATAAATCAAAGAAATAAATCTAATAAACTCACTGTCACCGTTGTAGCGTCCAGCTCAGTGAAGTAAAAGTTTCCTCCTTCAAAATCGCCATTTAAGTAGAGGATGGCACTGAAGTTAGACAAAAAGCAGGGTTGTGAGGCCGTCGATCAAGGGGACCAGGTCTGGGAGTAGCGAACGAGCAACTACGCTTTGCGTGCAGGAGCGGTGACAGCACAACCGGTGGAAATGCCGTTTGCTAAGGCGATGGCTTCAGGTGTGCTGGCGGGTGAGGATTTGTGGGAGCACAGGTTAAAACCTTTTCAGTTAATTGCTACTTTAAAAACTAACGTTTTGTCGTTGAACAGTCACTCTTTTCTGTTTTTGGTCTTTATGTAATCCTTTATTGAATTTGTTATTTATAAAGATCATTTTATTGTATTTTAATTGGGTGGTATTGTGAGCTGTCCTGAGATGCCAAGGCATGTGGTGATGGCATACGAAAGTATTTAATTAATTAATTAAACACTCCAATTAATTAATTAAATACTCCAATTAATTAAATACTCCAATTAATTAAATACTTGGAGGCAAAGATGTCAACTTCAGGAGACCCTCCAAGCGGCGATCCTGCTCCTACAACACCAGCCAGGACAGGTTGACCACCCTCCATCGGGTCAGCCGCCCCCTCGCAGCTTCTCGCTCTTGCCAGACTGACTTTGGGTTTATGGCCCCCATTTCGTTTACCCAGCAAAGCAGATTTCCGGCTGCGGCGGAGGAGCAGAGTTGCGTTTCTTCCGCTTATCTGTGGCAACAGACGCTAAAGCGCTGGATAACCGCACTCGGTGGGTTCAGGAGGGTGGGCAAGGCCGGCGCTGCGGAAGCCCAGGCTGGGGAGCCCACGACGCAGAACCACGCCCCACAAGTGGCATCCCCTCCAAGCGGAGGGGGAGCTTCTGCCGGGCGCTCGCTTGCGCTCCCAAGTCAGCACGCAGCCCCAGAAGGAGAACGTGGCTGAGGATTTCAGGTGCCAGCAAGGGGAAGCTCTCTCCACCTGAGGCAACCGCCCCGCTTCCTCCCTGGGCGACGTTTGCAAGCCCCAGGGGAAGCGAGGCGACCTCTCCGAACGGGTGAGAAAGCTGCGCCGAGGCTGGCTGGCCGAGCCGAGCCCGGCAGTGGGAGAAAGAGGAGGAACCTGGGGGCCTGGAAGGCTTTCGCGCCCGCTATTTGAAATAAGTTCTGGGGCATTTGTCACTCTCCAAAGGGGCTGGAAGCCTCACAAGATCACAGCAAGGCCTGGGGGTGGCCAGCAGTGGTGGGGAACGGGGCCCCTTCCTACGTGCTCTGCAAGAGTTACCTGTAATCGCGAAACGTGTACGCGGGCGGTTCCTTAAGGCACACCAAGGCCTCCGCGTTCAGGATGCAGTTGTCCACGTGCACAGGGTGGCTGGGATCCGTCCGGTCCGCCTGTTTGTCTGTGTGGGGGACAGGCAGGAACTGAGATGTCACGACCCAAAGGCAGCCCGTCCCCCTGCAATTGCAGTCTGCAGAACAGCATCTTGCAGATTTCATTAAAAACAGCCCTGCAGGTTTCTAGTCCTCATTGTACGCTCGGAAAGGATGCAAGTCAAGATCGGAGGTAAGAAAAAGAAGTAGGACTTCTAATGATCAGAGTGGAGGCCTCTTAAGGGGAGGAACAGTAAGGAAATTTCAGTTACTACATTATTTATTTTTGTATTTCAATAATACAATTATTAGTATTATGAAATATTATTAATTTCATTTCTATATCACCCCATACCTGAAGTTCTTCTGACCATTTACCGTGATCCTTAAAACTAACGACAACAGGCAACAAAAATATCACAGAAGCCCAGAACCATTAATCAGGTGTTTAGAGCAGCTAAAGCGGAGAACAGCAATGAACGGCTCTGCAAAATGCCGAGAGAGCCCTCGCTTTGCCCCAGGCGCACGGAGGCGGGTGCCTCACTTGCCTTCAATCGCAGTACGGCAGACCAGGTGGGAGTAGGAGAAATGCAGCGGGACGTCCAGGCGGAAGTAGGACTCCATCACGCGTCGGACCTTCTCCGTCACATTGTAATAGAGGTAGGCGCTCTGCAGAGGCACCTTGCCTTCCTGTCCCAGCTGCAGAGGCAAAGAGCACAGAGGGGACGGTCTGACGGCCCAGCCCCTCTCCCCGATGATCTGCGAGGAGTCCGTCCACCTTCACGCACGGGGACAGTGGCACCAACGCGCCTCACTGCGCCTCTGCCCTGGCTTCTCCACCCTTCTGGAAACCGGAGCCCTCGCCTCATTCCTTCACGGGCTTACCTTGAGGGCTTTGTAGACAGTCACGCCATAGAAAGTCTCGCTGGGCGTGTGAGGGGAGGTTTTCCCCCGATAGCCATCCCCAGCGGAGGCAGCGGCCTGCAGGGGAAGGCGGCAGAGGTCAGACTCCGGCCCTGGGAGGGAGCCAGGAGCATCTCTGGCCTGGCGCAGAGAAGCGCTAAATTCAGACTTCATACAGCCGTGTAAGTCGGTCTCCCCGCAAATATCCTGTCTATCAGGGTCCAGGGGGCAGGAAGCAGAACAGGAACGCCAGGACCCGAAGCAGGACAGAGCTCCCACACAGTCCCAAGTCCAGCAGGAGAGCCCGAGAAGGGCCGAAGTCAAGGGAGTAGCTGAGATCAGGAAACCAGACACACGTGTCAGGAGGCGGCAAGACAAAGACACGGTCGTGAACAGGCCACACGTCCAGAACCGGGAAAATAAAGCAAGGCAGGATGGGCAGCAAGGGTGCCTGAACAGCAAAAGGTGCAGCAAGGAAGCCGAGAGAGCAAGGCAGGGCAAGATGATGCAAGATAAAGTAGGGTACAGCGAGGCGCAGCGCGTCAGGCGAGGGTTAGGAGAGACACAGGAATTGGGGGACCAGCTGGATCTTCCACAGCTCTTCTCTCAGCCTTCCAGCTGGTGCCCAGCAGGACCTGGGCCTGATCCTGCCACGACTGGAGTTGGTTCTGGTTCCAGTCACCCAACGGAGCCCCTGGTCCCAGCTCAACTCTTGTCCCCTCCAGGCTGCAGGATCCGGGCAGCGCTGGAGCGACATCTGGTGGCCAGGACAGGAATGGCCAGCGCAGTCCTTGCAGGATCAGTCTGGGGCCCAGCTGGGGGCCCAGAGAGAAGAGCTGCATAGCAGCAGCCTCTCCCCACTAGTGGCAGCCTTAGCAAGAGAGTTTTCCTGGCTTGACAGAAGGCGTCTCAGCTCCCGGGTCTTGCCTGCATCTTTGCTGTGCTGCTGTGCCTCGTCTTGGCCTAGCGACACGGGCCAAGCACGTTCCAGCCCCTACCTGTTGCCGGATCCTTTTCCCTGATGTTCGGCGCTTTGCCGCTTTCCTCCTGCACTGAACACCGCCTGCTTACCCCTCTCAGGTCCCTGCTCAGCCAACCTTCCCGGTTCTTGGCTTTTGGTGTGCTCATAACGGTGCTGTGGGCTTCTGCTGAACTGCACTCCAGCTCCTGGCGTTGTCCTCTTCGTTGACCGTGGCTGGGCTTCTGACCCCATTAGTAGGCCCCAAAAATTCTGACTCTGGTGCCCAGGTCCTGGTGCCCGTCTTGACTCCTTCCAGCCACAGCCCGGCCCCTGCTATCTGCTCCTGACCTCCCCTTTGCCGCTGGTTCCCCCACGCCCCGTTGCTCCCTCCCCTTGCTGGCCCCTGGTTCTGCTGTTGCCCTGAGACCCACTCACCCTTGCCAAGTATCTAGCCCTCAGTGTTTTCTGACTCTGCCTTTGCCTCCGGCCATGCCTGAAGGGTGTCTGAACTTAACTTGTTCCTGACCTGACCTCTGGCCCTGTTGCATTCCACCCTCCACCTCTATTGGCCTCATCCAGCTCATTATCAAACTTAAGTAACGTTCAAAGCGGTCAACAGCTTCCTGTGGAATCAAGCTATGAAGAACTGGACTCCAGCTCCCATCAGCTGGTATGGCCAATGGTGAGGGATGAAAGGACCATCGCTCCCCACTTCCTTCGCCTATGGATTGAGCCGGGCTGATCCTGCCCTTTGCACCTCAAAAGGAAAAGGCAACTGGATGGCCCCATATGGGCATCAGGGGAAACCAGGCTGTCCGGCGATGAAAATGTGTGTGCCTAGTCAGCTTGCATGCCCAACGCTGCCCTTCCACTCCCCTTCATGTACGAGGACCCCGGGAGCTCAAATACGCAAAACTGTGCTTTGCTCAAGCCAACAAAGACTGGTTACAAAAACTCAGGAACAGACCATGGTTTTAGATCATGGTTTGTTGCAAGGAAATGATGGGAAGTGCTGGTTTGTTGCAACCCAGAACTGGGAGCATTCAACTTTCTCCCTTTCTGGAAAAAGAGAGAGGAAATGGCAGCCTATGAGCTAAAAGCCATGGTATGTTTTCACAACAGGAAGATGCAGAAGATAGTGCCAAGAGATGGTTACATTCCGCTATTTCTGCAGCGCTGTAGCACAAGTCACGGGTTCAAGTATGAGGTGGAAAAGCTGAGCAATGCTGGAAAAGGCGGAGCAGAGCCTTAGATGCCACCCCGGGCAGCTCCAGGGCCAACCACGGCCGAGAAGAGCAACGCAGGAAGCAGAGCTGCGCCAGACGCCTGGGCCCTCGCCCGGAGAGCTGCCACCAGCTGGGGCACGGACGGGGCTCGCGCCAGGCGGCTGGGGGGCGGCACTCACGTTGGTCAGCCTCTGCAAGGCGCGGCACTCCTCCTCCGAGAGGACTCCGTCCACCACCACCCGCTGGGTGCCATTCAGCAGCTTGGAGTTCAGGGTGACGCTGAGCCCGTCATACACCAAAGGTCCTCCTGCGGGGGGGAAGCGAGGAGCGGTGTGGGCTGGAGGACCGCTCCCAGGGCTGGGGAGCAAACGCTGGCGCCCAGCCCGGTGGGCACGGCCCCTCTGCTGTCCCGCCAGGGCCCCGCTGACCTTCCCGCACGAGCTTGCTCAGGTCCGTGGACTCCTTGGTCTTCTCCTCCACCAGGGTCTCGATCTCCTTCATGAGGTTGCCGATCTCTTCCGAGATGCGAGCCGCCGTCTCTCGCTCCACCCTGGAGGGGAGGCAGGGACAGAAGGGGCAGTGTGCCCAAAGGCCAACAGGTAAGACCCTCATGAGTGGCCCCGGCCAGGACGGGGGGCTCAGGAGCAGGGGAATCAGGTTGGAGTTTGGGGACGGCCCCCGATGATCCGGTTGGGATGGTCTGTGGTGCAATCTTGCCAAACCTTTTAACAGGGTTTCACAGAGAGGAAGGACAGAAGGCAGACTGGGTTCTCCAGTATGGCTGCTGGTCCATTTTTGAAGCTGGACCTCGGCCGGGCACTGGTCAGCCCTCATCCGACCATCGATCATTTCCGTATAATCTGAATTCATTTCCTCAGCACTGTGCAAAGCTGCACACACGTCTACACTCAACAAAGACACGGCAGCAGTTAAGGCGGGGTCCAAGCCAAATGGCACCCAGGAAGAACAGCCCTGCTGGACTCGAAGAAAGGCAAATACCAGCAGGCTGAACGTGAGCCGGCCGTGTGACGCAGCAGCCAGGAGGGCGAACGCCACCCTTGGATGCATGGCCAGAAGAGCGGCTTCTAGGAGAGGTGTTACCGCCACTCTGCACGACTCTGGTGCACCCGCAGCTGGAGTATTGTGCTCAGTTCTGGGCCCCTCGTTACAAGAGGGATGCAGCCAGGTTGGAATCGGTGCAACAAAGGGCCACTAGGATGGTGGCTGGTTTGCAGGGGAGGCCATATGAGGAGAGACTGAGGGAACTGGGTCTTTTCAGCCTGGAGGAGAGGAGACTCCGAGGGGACGTGTTAGCAATATACAGGTACATGGAGGGGGGGGGGGCACACAGAGGTGGGACGTGACCTTTTTTCCCCTGCAGTGGACAGCAGGATGATTCTGATTCTCATTCTGACTCTATGTTTCTAATACTGGACTAAGACCCAGGAGATCTGTGTGCTAGTCGCCAGTTCAGCCACAAACCTCGCTGGGTGACTTTGGGTCAGTCCCTGACTCTTAGCCTAACCTATTTCATTTACATATACAACCTACCTCTCAAGGTTGTTGTGCAAATAAGATTGAGAGGAGGAGGAGGAGGAGATTATGTAAGCTGTATGTATGAAAAAAGTTGGGATATCAATATTATAAATAAACGATGCATATAGTAAATTAAAAGAGTTCTCACTTCTGTTTCTCTCTCAGCCTCTTGGGGATCACCTCTTCTGGAGTCCACGTATCCTAAAGCAAAGGAGTAGGAAAAGGTGGCCAAGGTCTCTAAGCACCGACCCAGTGCCTGGTCTGTCCCCCCGCAGCAAAACCCCACTGGGACCCTGAACTCCCATCCAGCAGCTCCAGAGGGAACGCAGGAGAACAGGGATACACATCCCAAGCTCCCCATCTCCCCAGGAGCCAGTTCTCCCGAAAGGCCCCTCTGGGGAGACTTCGTCCCTGCACCGGGCGGCGGTGGTGGTGGGGTGGAGCTTTTCCACCTTTCTTTGTGGAAATGCAGCTTTCCTCAACCAGACCTTCCTTCCCCTCACCAGAGGTGGTCCATTTCTTTCATGGGCTTAAGGGGGACTCTGCTTACCGGGTCCACAAAGGGGATGCCGAAGACATCATAGGCAAAAAAAAGCAGCTCCTTCTCCAGCAGGCTACGCTGTCGGTAGGCCCGGACGTTCTGTAAAGGCGGAGAAAGACACCAAGGGATCCAGTCAGTCAGCCGGGCAACTGGGCAACCTCCCCAGTGGGCAGTGGAAATGCCATGGACATACTTGGCCTCCACTTCCGCAAAGCTTTTGGCACAAGCAAACTAGGAAGAAGTGGACTAGATAGAAAAACCATTAAAAAAGGTAAAGGTTTCCCCTTGACATAAGGTCCAGTCACGCCTGACTCGTGGGGGCGGTGCTCATCCCCATTTCCTGGCCGAGGGAGCCAGTGTCTGTCCGCAGACAGTCTCCGTGGCCGTGTGGCCGGCATGACTGAACACCGAGGTGCACAGAACGCTGTTACCTGCCCACTGAAGTGGTACCTTTTTATCTACTTGGATTTCGAACTGCAAGGTTGGCAGGAGCTGGGACGGAGCAACGAGAACTCATCCCGCTGTGCAGGTTCGAACCGGCAACCTTTTGATCTACCAGCCCAGCAGCACAGCGGTTTAAACCATTAGGAGCATCCAAAATTGGCTGCTAGATCGCACACAAAGAGTGCTCTTCAAGGGCACCTTCTCAAATTGGATGGAGGTAACGAGAGGGGTGCCACAGGGTTCAGTCCTGGGCCCAGGGCTCCTCAACATCTTATTGATTCAGATGAGGAAGTACAAGGAAAGAGAATCAGACTTGCAGATGATAGAAAACTGGATGGAATAGCAAACACTCTAGAAGATCGAGGGCCATCTTAATAAACTTGAACCCTGGGCTGAAAGCAACAGAATGAGATTCCACAGGGACAAGTGCCAAGTCCTCCACGCAGGAAAAAGAAATAAAAGGATCGATGCAAGATGGGGGGTATGTGGCTCAACAGAACCGAAAAGGAAAAAGACCTTGAGTTATTGTGGACAACGGGCTAAATATGAGCCAACCATGCAGTTGCAAAAAGGACAATTGCTATTTTGGGATGCATTAATATTAGTGTTACTTCCAAATCATGAGAAGTAGCAGCTCCTCTCTACTCGTCACTAGTCAGACCGCACCTGGAATACTGTGCCCAGTTCTGGGCACCAAGATTTAAGAAAGATGCAGAAAAACTAGAAAGGGTCCAGAGGAGGGCGACAAACATGATTCAGGGTTTGGAAACACTGCCCAAGAGGAGAGACTGGGAGAACTGGGCATGTTTAGCTGAGGGGAGGGGGGAACAAGATATCACTGCATAAGCACCTCAAAGATTGTCACAGAGAGGAAGGTCATGGTCTCTTCTTGCTGATGCCAGAGTGCAGGACATGGAATAATTAAGCCAAGTTGCAACAACCCAGATTCTGGCTGGACATCAGGAAAAGCTTCCTCACCGTCAGAGCAATACAACAGCGGGACCAGCTGCCCGGAGAGGTGGTGGAGACATTCAAGGCGAAACTGGGCAGCCCTCTGAGTGGGATGGTGTGACTTGGTGTCCTGCGACAGCAGGGGGTTGGACTAGATGGCCTTCACGGTCCCTTCTAACTCCTGCATTCTATAATTCTGTGATGGCACAAATAGAACTAGGGGCACCCTCGGGGTGGGGTATGTCAGAGTGGGAATTTTGCTCAGAACACAAGCATCTTTTCCTCAGGCCCAGTGTCTGGCATTGTCTAAAAAGATCTTAGCTCAGCAAGGCACGGAAGTATTTTATCAAGTGAAACCTCGGAAAGCTGACAGAGGCCCTGTTAGAAGAATGCAGGGCTGCATGCAAGTTGCACAGCTATTTCCAGGGCTTCTTGCATCCCCGCTAGCTCACGGTCTGCCTTGCTCATGGCGCCCAACGGGTGGGAAATGCGCAAGGCTGGACAGTCACCTCTCTGGGGAGGATCAGCTTTGCAAGGCTCTCTCCAAGCACTGCTGTATAGTACGCCAGGTTTTGAAGCATCACTTCATCTTTAGGGAAGAACAGCAAATAGGTCCGGGCACACTCGATCGCCTTCTCATAGTCTCCACCTGTGAAGAGAAGAGCCGGCCGTCATGCCAAGTTCTCAGGAGAGGAGGAGGAGGAGCAGGAGGAGGCCGAGAAACCTCAGGGCCCGTCCTCTCCCAGGAAAAGCTGCGTCCCTCCCCACCCGCTCCTGGGAGTTCACTCTCCAAATTAATGCCAGCGGGGACCAAACAGGCAGCATCCTGCACATGCTCCTGACCAAACGGTGCGCGGTCTGAAGGCTGAGCATCCTGCATTGTTCAGCTGGGACAGACTGACGGCTTGTAGCCTCGTATGCACAGCATCTGGTTGTCCCAGGTAGACTGCTTCTGAACTGGAGGTTCTATTCTGGAATCACAGCTAATAGCTATAAACTGGCCTGTTGCCTTTCATATATTTTGGGCCCTGGACATCTGAAGGAGCGCCTTCTTCCCTATGTGTCCTCCTGCTCCGGGAGCCCTCCTTGAAGGAGATTCGGAGGGTGGCTACCCGGAGAAGGGCCTTCTCTGCTGTGGTACCCCGACTCTGGAATATGCTCCCCAGAGAGGTTCGCCTGGTGCCGATGCTTTATTTTTTTCAGTGCCAGGTGAAAACCTTTTTATTTTCCCACTATTTTAATGCCTAGTAGGTTTTAACTGGGGTTTTTATCTTGAGTTGCTGTGCTTGTTCTGTTTATCTTATTTGTTCTTTATGGTAAGCCGTCCCGAGTCGTCAGTGGCGAACAGGGTAGAAAAGTGTTAAATCAAACAATAAATAAATAAATAAATTTTGTCTACCTCCAAACCTTTTCTTCTCCCCACTTTGTAAAGTTAACGGCATGACTGCAAACCACCCTCTTTGCTCAGTTCTTAAACTAGACAAGGATCTCGTCCTTTGCTTGCAAACAAAAATAGAGGCAACTTTCCCGAGTTCTGAAGGAAGTTACTCCTGTTTTTGGCATGGGCCGAGGAAGGGCAAAAACAGCCTGAGCACACACAATACTCGCAGTGGATGCTCAGCAGTTTGCGGTCCAGTCAGTGTCTGGATGGGAGACTGCAGGGAACCTCTGGCTATGCTGCCTTGAGTTGGATGATGGAAGCAAAGCAGCCTAGAAATTTCCCAGCGAACTAAACTTGCTTTGCAATTAAATTAAAAGCGAGGCATTTTCAGTGTGAAACACCACAATCGGTGCTTTTAGTGCAGTGCTTTTGGGGGGGTGGGGAAGGAGAATGCAAGGACTCCTTTTCGGGATGTGCGGCTGGAGAGCAAACTAGGGGGCTTGCAGCCTCAACACAGAGGGTTGAAATCTCCCCACCAAACCGGAGCCTGGTCTACCTTCCCTTCTTTAGCATCCCTGCAGCCCGCACTGCAACCATGGCAAATCTTGCCCTGCAGCGGAGATGTTTTCCCATGCATGCAAGCCTCGGAGAGCGACACCCCCCGTGCCCTTCCAAATCAGCAAAGCACCCCCAGGAGGCGGCACCTCAGGGCCCAGACCTCGCTCAAGCCCTCCAGGGCCCCCTACTGAACATTTGGGGTCCCCTGGCTTTGCATCAGCTTTGTCCCCATTCTAAAAGTTTGGCGCTCTCTGCTAAGCTCTCGCCGCTGGCAAGACGTGCTTAACGCTGCAAGTCCAGACCGCCTCCTTCTGCCTGGAACCATTCCCCGACTTACTGTTGTAATAGGCGAACTGCAGGTAGTTGAAATGAGACGGAAGGAAGTCCTCGATGGGCTTGTCACGGCCAGCCTGAGAAGCGAGTTCCACGGCACAGCCTTGCTTGCAGCTCAACACCTGTGTGTAATGATCTGCCAGCAAAAGGAGGACACAGTCAGCGTATTCCGATGATTATTGCACTGCATGTATATCCCACCTTTTCCCTTGCCCCGAAAGCCTACATGGTGCTCCTCGACTCCATGTTTATCTTCACAACAACCCTGCAAGGTAGGTCGAGCTGAGTGTGAGTGGCGGACCCGAAGTCACCCAGTGACCTTTGTGGATGAGTGGAGACTAGAACCCAGGTTCTCCCAGTCCAGTGCTCCAACCATCAAGCCATTCTGGCTCTTCCACTGACTTGCAGACTTCCTATTCCTGCTCAATGCAGGCGGACAGAACAGCTGGTGACATGTAAATGGCTGCCCATCAATAAATATTCTTCAGGTGGCTCCCAAGTTTTAAAAAATAAAACAATTTAAAAACAAAAGAACCCTTGCCATCAAATAGAGAGATGGTGGAATAATTCTCCAGTCAGATTAAAAAAACATAATAAACATGATGAAAGACCAAGGATTCTTTAACGGGATTGGGTGAATAAAATGGGCTCTATAGGGCACTGGAACATCCATAAAAATGGCCTCTCTGGGGAGACTTTTTAAAGGCTGTGGTGCCACCACCAAGAAAGCCTCGCTTAGCTTGGCAGGGGTATATAAAGCAGGGCCTTTGAAGAGGACCTCTTCAGCCAGAACTAGAGGTGAAGGTGATCTTTCCAATATCTTAATCCCAGTTCAGAGAAGGATCTGTTTGAAGACCTGAAGATGAAGAAAATCCTCTCTGGACCATTGCTTTCGTTGATAACAGCTCTTGCTGTTGGAACATTTCTCATGTTCAATGAAAAACGACCTCCAAAGGAAGGGGGGCTACAAAGGGCTCGTCCAAAGAACCTCCACGGGGAAGGGCCACGTCTGCAGGCCAGCTGCTCAGCTCCCACGGCAGAGGGGACAGCCCAGCAATGAGGCTGTTCTGGTGTTCCGGAGCCCAGCTCAGCCCAGCCACGGTTCCTGCCGAACATGGCCTTCGGTGCTGAAGAACCAGAACTAGGCTGCCGTGGAGAAAGAGGTCCTCTTTCCCCTTCACACCGCTCAGGATCTCTGGTCCTGCTTCTGCAGTGCGGAACTCACCCACAATCGCTTGGAAAAGGTCGGCGTTGTACTCCAAGAAGTTGTAGCCTTCGTGATCGTAGGCCCCTTCGCAAAGAGCTCGGCATTCGGTGTCGGCGGCCCAGTATCCTTCCAGAGCCTTCTCCAGGTGCAGGATGGCAGCCTGCGGCTTCTCTTCGGTGTAGTAACTCACGCCAAGGCGGAATTCTTCCTGCAGAAGCGAAGATGGAGAACTTGCCTAACTTGCACGCATGTTTATGGGCAAGAGTAGCCCTATTCAGTGGGAAGGAAAAGTGGTGACATTCATCATATGTGGGAAACATTTCAAGGCTTAACTCTGGAGAAGCCACACACCTTTACTCAGTGACAGGACACCTGCCAGGCACACAGAGGGTCCCGGCTTCATCTCCAGCTGGGACAGACCCCTGCCTGGAACCATGGAGAGCCCTGCTACTGGTCTGCGCTGGCCATACTGGGCAAGGTGGGCCAAGGGAGAAGTTACTTCCTTAAATCGGTGCCCCTCCCTGCAAGACTGATTTCTGATTGCTGGGTTTAGCTGGAGCAGGAATGAGAGGGAACGATTAAACACGGTCTGCGTGGGAATGGCAGCTTTCGGGGTGGGGGGGATCAGCAGGACAGAGAAAAGATTAAGCACCCCTAGGTCTCCACATCTGCTCTCCAGCTCCTGTCCCTGCTCCTTGGTGACAAGGCAAATAGTGAGCTGGGGCCACATCGTTTCCCGATGGAAACTCTCTCTCCGGAGAGACTGAATTCTGCACTGCGGTGCGGCCCCCACTGACGCGTCTGAATAATGGGGGGCGGGGGAAAGGAACGATTCGGGGGACAGTGCTGGGCTCGCAGTGCTGTCCTCACCATGTGCGGCTTAGCCTCCAAGTCCACGAAGTCACTGTCTTTCACACCGACCATCATCTGGTAGTACTCCAGGTTCTGCCGCATCTCCATGTGGTCTGGATTGGCCACGAAGAAAGTGTGGGCAGCAGCCACAGCCTTGTCCAGCTTGTGGATCTGCACAAACAAGCACACACACACACACACACACACACACACACACACATAAACATGGGGAAACCCAGCTCCTGACAACAAGCTGCACAAGGAAATCCCCCTCTGGCCCCCATCTTACAAATAGAGGGAGTGAAACAGAGAAAGCGTTTGCTTAAGGCTTTTTTTATTTCACACCTGCTTTGGTAATTAACTGGTATTAATTAATTCAAGATTAATCAATCTTTTCTTGCTCCTGCTGCTGCCTTTCCTAAGTTGCTGACCACCAGATTTGTATTTACATTTTCAAGTGTTCATTTTTTATTTAAAATTTTTGACTTGTTTTAACATGTTTAACTGCTTTCATTAACGGGTTTTATCTTTCAAATCGTTGTCTCATTGTTTGCTGTTATTTTATTGCAAGCTGCCTGGAGAGCTTGTTGGCTATGGAGCAGCATAGAAATGCAATAAATAAATTAATGAAAAGGCCACCTAGGAAATTCACAGCGGAGGTGAAATTCAGATTTATTTATTTATTTGTTTGTTTATTTGGGTATTTTTACCCCGTCCAATACCCAGTGGATCTCTGGATGGCTTACATTTCAAACGAGCGAAGAGGACAGACTCTTGGACTTGAAAGATCAAGCAAAGGACAGACTCTTGAAAGGACAGACTTTGCAGATCAAGCAATGAATGCAAATATGACCAGGGAGGCAGAAAATGTTTTCCAAGCTTCGTCCCATTTTGTGAGCTGGAGAACTTACATCGTCCCTTTCTGAGACGGCCTTGGGCTACTGGAAAAACCTGCTGGCATTTCAGCCAGACATGCATTGACGTCGAGCGGAAACAGGCCTTTTCGGTCTCCAAATCCCGGGCAGTGAAAATGTAGGGCATTTAATGAAACCTTGTCTGATGGATTGCAGCTTTCCGGAGATGCCAGAGCATCGAAACAAGAGGAGCTTTCCAGCTGGAATGGACTGAGCTTCAAACGCAGCAGCAGCAGAAGAGGGAACGAAGGGTGGGGAAGAGCCTCAGCTCTCCGTTTTGCGAATTTGAAACCCGAGAGCATGATGGATGCTTCCCCCTCCTCTCCTTTTACTTCTTCAGTTCTTCGCCTGGAAATACGTGGCACACACACTACTCCTCCTAAGGAAGGGAGGAGGAGGGCCGTGCTGCCGCTGAAAGGTTAAAACGCCAAGTGACCAGAGCAACCATGTGGCAAAGATGGGAAAGGAAAACATGTTCCTGAAGGTCAACATTGAGCTCTAAAGAACCAGCCCAAAGACTTCCCCAGTCCAGGGGGCTGCAGGCACAGTGGCCCACGGCTGGCTGTGCACAGGCCTGCGCACAGAAGTGCCCTGGCATTCTTTTAATAAGTTTTAATTGGCATATTTTATAGTGCTTTAAAGATGCTGCTGTGAACCAGGAGCGGGGTTGGGGTTGGTCCGAGCCCGGCATTCTTATCCGCAAGGGGATCCTAGCTGTAGGCCCAGTTCCACTGAACGGACAAGAGCTCCTTTTGCAAGGAAATATAGGCCGGAGCAGGATGCACTTCCATGAAGTGGCGGGACTTGCCGCCTGGGCCGGGGAAGCAAGCGAAGAGGCGGCTCCTCAGGGTCCTAAGGTCTGCGAGCCGGTGGGGCGCGGGGATGCGCGCGTCGGCCTGCCGAGCTCCGGGCCCTGCCGCCCACCCCGCGCGGGGCGCTCGCCCAGCCGCACCTACCTCGCAGGGTTGTTGTGCGGCTGCAGCGCGGCGGGCGCCGCCGCGGGCTCCTCCCGAGAGGAGAAAGGCGGGCGCGATGCAAAGCGCCCCCCCCGCCGCCGCCCCCCCCCCCGCGCCCGCACCTTGAAGTAGGCCACTTGCAGGTAGTTGTAGGGGCTGCGCTTGCGGAACTCCAGCTCCGCCTCCTCGCCCAGCTGGTACACGGAGAGGCGCTCGGGCAGGCAGCGGCGCAGGCAGCCGGCGCGGCGCAGCAGCCGCCCGAAGAAGCGCAGGTCGCGCACCGCGCGCGGCTCCTCGGGCGCGG
>NW_025336059.1:7133803-7150151 GCF_004798865.1 Varanus komodoensis
CCGAGGGCCAGCCGCGAAAGGGCGAGCCTCGCGCGGGCCCAGAGCGCGGCCGAGACCCGGCCCGCCCCCGCCGGCGCAGAGCCCCCTTCGCCCGCCCCGCAGCCGAGCGCCCGCCCCTTTCGCGGCGCCGCCGGGCTCCACGTCGGCAGGCTTGGCCCTGCCCGGCCCGGCCCGGCTGCTCCGGCACAGCTGCTCGCAGCGCGCGGTGGGATGCACGTGTGGCCGCCTCCGCACGGCTGGTCCCGAGGGGGAGGCCGCCCCGGCCCGAGGCCCCGAGGATGCTGCGGAGAGCAGGAGGAGGGGCGGGCTGCCGGGGAGGCCTTTTATTATTTATTATTTATTTATTAAAACATTTTTATGCCGCCCCATTCGCCGAAGCCTCGGGGCGGCTTACAACAAAATTAAAATAACATTTTAAAATATATACAATAAAATACAAATATATAATATAAAACATACACTATAAAACAAGCCGCCCTGGCCAAATAAAATTCAATAATATTAACATTTAAAATACTGCTTAAATAAAAAGGTCTTCGCCTGGCGCCGAAAAACAAATAACGACGGCGCCAGGCGGACCTCTCTCTCTTTTCCGCGGGAGGACCTTGGAAGAGCAGTGCCCGTCCTCTTTCAAAAAGGCGGTGTTGGGGCATTCCCTGCAACCGTTTGACCCTGCTGTTCGGCTGAAAGAGCTCTTCCACTGACCTCCTAAAAGACCCAGCACGAAAGGAAAGCGGATTGGGTGGGAGGAGGAAAACGCACGCTCGGGTGCTGCAGTGTTAGGCGCAGCCTCGGCGTGCCATGGAGCTGGATCTCCACGCAGTGCAGGGGGCTGCTGCTTGCTTTTCCTTGGTGGCCTCAGGAAAGGCACCTGGAGGGACGAGACTGCTTGGAGCTGCGCTTGCTTGTTGGTCCGAAGTGAGGGAGCCCTGAGTTCAAATTCCCCAACCCGTGAAGGCTCTTGGGTGACTTTTGGGCAACGATCACCTCTCAGCCTGGTTGACCTCATAGCGCTGCCTTGAAATAACAAAGGAATGCCGTGTTATTCGGTGTCACGAGTACCAATAAGCCGGGCATGAGCTCTTCACAAAAATTGCGATTTGCACACCCACGACCTCGCAGTCGCTGGAGCGGCTGTACTGGACTCCGTGGGGCTTGTTCAGAACGGAACAAGCGCGTAACTCGGGCTGCAAACAAAAGGCGTTTGCTAGGGAGCCATCCGTACTGCAGGTAGCAGGATCGGCATCCCACCTGGGGCAGGAGGAGCCCTGCGTGTCCGCTTCGGGGGCGGGGGCGCCCGCTGCTGCACAGTCGCAGCCCCCGCATCGATTGCGCGGGCTGCTCCTTCCACCTGGGTTTGTGCTGCGCGCAGAGCGCGAAGATCTAGCGAGACTCGGAACTCAATTCTCCGGTCCCCTCTTCTGTCGCAGCTCTATGCAGGTCTTTGCGTACGCCGAGAAGCTCCGCCTTCCCGCTGTACGTCACCTCCTCCCGCAAGTAGGTCTCGGATTGGCGAGGCCAAGCCACGCCCCAGAATGTCCAGAGGCTCCTGCCCTTTTGTTCTGGGCTCTCGCGTCACTCCTTCTCCGCTGCCAATTGGGCGGACTCGAAGCTCCGCCCCGCACGCGGGCTCCGCCCAATCGCCTCTGAGCCCGGAGCTGCACCTCCCGCGCAGGACATCCAATGGCGGGCGGGGGCGGAGCCTGTGTGTGCTCGGAATGGCGGCCCGAGCGGAAGCGCCGGCTGGAGCCGGCGGAGTGGCGGCTGCCGCGGAGGCGACTCCCGACGGGCTGGCGCTGGCTGAGCGCGGCTCCTGCGAGGTCTTCCGATTGGCGGCCTCCGCCCGGAAAGCGGCGCCTTCGGACTTGGTGGCTCTGGCCCAGCAAGTGGAAAAGGTGAGTGCGGTGTTTCTGGACATGTGCAGAGTGCGTGCGGCCGTCTGCCTCTGAGCATATGCAGAGTCCTTCTGGAAGAGAGGGTTGGTGCGCTCACCTGCCCAGAGAGGCCGTGGGTCTAACCCCAGAGAAAGCGTGGGAAGCGGAGCCGGCAGTCAGCCGAGAGCCCCTTGGCGAGATCGGCGAGCTTTCTCCCTTGCAAAGCGGCTCTATGGCCGAGTCTTTGTGTCCGCGCCGTGGGCTGTTCCCAAACTGTGGGCTGCTTCATTCTGTGTTCTTCGCATCCTCATCTGGGCTTGGCAGGGACTTAAGGGGCTGGTTCCTGCGAGTCCAACGGAGGGAGCGGGGGCAGGATGGGCTGCGAGTCTGTGGCTGGCCCACGGTCACCTAGCTGGCTCCGTGGCTGAGCCCGGGGGCAGGAACCCAGGTCGCCTGAGTCACAGACCCACGCTCTGAACCCCTGCCCCACACGGGCCCGATCTTAAAACAGACACTGGCTGCTGCTGCTGAGTTAAAAAGTCACTTGTGATGCTTATGAATTTATTGCCACTATTGTAGGCTACCTTTCAGGGCAGACAATCCTCCCAAGATGTTTGTTTTTTAACTGTACAACATTTCTGGTAACAACAACAACAAACCATGCAGGGACAAAACAGCAATGAATAAAAGCTACAAACAACAACAGTACTGTCTGGTCTAGTCTAGACAGTACTAGAATCTGCAACACAATGGCAGCTATGAGCCAGGACCACAACATCTGTTCAGTATGTTACTTATCTCCTCATATTCACCTACTGCAATGTATTTGCTACCAAAAGTTGCAGGTTGAGGGCTCCGTTTCCTTTAATGCTATGCAATTCAGCATCCGTTTACCCTTTTATTTATTCTTTTACTTAGTGTA
The DNA here is from genome assembly GCF_004798865.1 of Varanus komodoensis. Taxonomy (NCBI): domain Eukaryota; kingdom Metazoa; phylum Chordata; class Lepidosauria; order Squamata; family Varanidae; genus Varanus; species Varanus komodoensis. The sequence goes on from NW_025336059.1 coordinate 7,136,600, forward strand.
ACCCCTGATGTAAATTTCGGGCTTTGCCAATAGAAAGACTGCCCTGCTTCTTCCCAGAAACTGGTGTATTTTACTTGAGGCAAGAGAACAGATCTGAGCTACATCTGTGCTGTTTCTAAAACCGCAAATCAGTCATTGTTCCCTGTCCCAAAATGTTAGGCAGAAGCTAATGTTTTCTTTTTTCAGAAATGGTGTTTGTGTTGCCTATTTCTTTGTCCCAAGATAGACTGAATTTACCTGCAGCATCTTCTCAGAGCAAACTCATGCAATCTGCAATCTCCTTTGAAAGTGAATGTAAACCTTAGTGTTTATGGCAGCATCTGGCTCCATTCCCTGCTTTTTGTGGCCTGCTGAAGAATGCTGGAACACCAGAAAACTTACACAATATTTTGTGGTGTTTTGGTTGGGTGTTAATAAAGCCATTGCAACTGTGGATTTTTTCCCTGAGGCACCAACAATAATATCTCAGTTTCACTCATTTTCTTCACTTCCAGGCTGACGAGTTTGTCCGGGCGAATGCCTGCAACAGGTTGACTGTTATTGCGGAACAAATTCATTACTTACGAGAGCAAGCTAGGAAGGTAATGTGGGATGGGGTCCGTTGCGAATGTGTTATTTCTAGAATGGTTTGTGCTGTTGTAAAGAGAGTTTCCTCTGGAGAAAAAGATTTAAAAACTCTTGACCTCTGCAAATGGAGACGGAGGAAAGACCCATGCTAACTATGCAGCTGGGAATTGATCTCTTGCAACTCTATAAGGCAGGCAGGATATCATGCAATTGGGAAGATTCTCCACTGTAGAAGAACCACAAATATATACACAGCACTCTGTTGGAGTGTGAGGATAATGGCCTGCTGCAAGGGATATTGGCTAAATAGTTAGATCTAGAGTGGCCCGATTTGATTAATTTGTACCAAGCCGCTGCTTAAGATTTTAAAATTAGGAATGGTCTAGCAATGTGACGTCACAAGTAGGTACTCGCAATCTTGCAATCCGTGAATGTTAACAGATGCACCCACTCCCTTGGGCCTGGTTCTCGCTGAGATCCACGGAACTTACCTTGGAGGAGTATTGTGTGGAGCTGCACTGCCAATTTCTTCCTTCGGTGTTTTTGCAAAGATACCTGGCTGCATCTCTGCAGTAGAGTGCACACTTCGTTTGAAGAATTTCCCAGATTAAGTCTTGGACCATCGCATTTAGGATGGAAAGACCCTCAGATGGAATGCCGAGCCTCTGCCAGGCAGTGTGTGTGATACTGAGCAAGAAGGACAAATGGAAGACAGTTTCCTGTGCCTTCATGGAAGGGCTGAAGCCCAGTGGTGGAAGGCCTGCTTCACAGGTCCCATAATCCAGCCTCCCCTTCTCTAGATAGGGGTGAGAAGGACTTCAGACTGGGAAGTTTGGATCAGGCTGCATAACTTCATACCCTGGAGCCAAACCTGGCCCCCTGGGGTGCCAGTCCAACCCTCCAGGCTGCCCAGAAGGCCTTGTCCACGTCTCCTGGCTCCACCCTTTCCCCCAGCCTCCAGTCATTGGGTGGCTTCCTAGGTTTGGGGCCTTTTGTACCATTGTAAAGGCTTATTTATGGTCAGTAGTGGTAAGAGAAAGCTCTTACACTGGTATTTTGGGCTTTTTGCCTTTGCCCACCCACTGCTTTTTGCTGTAGACCACACTCCTCCTTGGCTGCCCCTTGAGCCAATCAGATCCGTTTCTGAACCATACTCAGGAAGGTCTTCCCTTCGCATATTAATGTACTCTCAGACTGCTTTAGGTTCTGGATTTCTTCGTTCGTTCGCTCTCTCCAGGAGGGATGATCACAAGTCTGTCTTGGATGTTTTTAGGTCTTGGAGGATGCGAGCAGAGATGCAGACCTGCACCATGTGGCCTGCAACTTTGTGAAGAAGCCCGGCAACATCTACCATCTGTACAGGCGGGAAAACGGCCAGCGTTATTTCTCCATGCTTTCGCCAAAGGTACTTTGCTTTTGAAAGGGACCAAGGGAAGGACAGCGGCGTCATAAAAGCTGTACCTCATTCATGTATAGTCAGCGCTGGTTAGACCTCCAGCACGTGGGGTACTAGGTTCAGTTCTGGGCATCACAGTTTGAAAAGGTGCAGAAAAGCTGGAAAGGGTTCAGAGGAGGGCAACAAGGTTGATTCCGGGACTGGGGGCAAAGCCCTTTGAGAGGCTGAGAGAACTGGGCATGTTCAGCCTCGAGAAGGGAAGACAGATGGGGAACGTGATTCCCTCTATAAGTGCCTCAAAGGCTGCCACAAAGAGGAAGGGCAAGATCTTGTCCATTCCAGAGTGCAGGACACAGAAGAACAGGCTTAAGTTAAAAGAAACCAGATTTAGACTAGACAACGGGAAGAATTTACTCACTGTCAAAGCAGTTCAACAATGGAACCTGGGGAAGCTGTGGGCTCTCCCTCATTGGAATCATTCAGCGAGCATCTGGGCAGTCATTTGAATGGTACGGTGTGACTTAATGTCCTGTAATGGCAGGGGACTGGACCTGAGGGCCTTCTGGCCCTTCCAGCTCTCCTGTTCTGTGATGTTATGTTTTGGCAGCAATATACTTCTCTTAGCCTCTCTCTATGTCTCTCTTAACAGGACATGCTTGCTCAGTTTCTGTGCTTGGCATTTCCAATTAGAAATGGGTGACAGGGAAAGACATGCGCTTGAGAGTCTGGAAAGCAGAAGGTGTGACAATTCTAGCATCCATATTTGGACGTGGTAGCAGGCAGCTTTTAGAGGAGGGACAGTCTTCTTCATCCTGGAAGGGGCGGGGGGTGCTTTTGAAGTCAATGTGGCATCTCTCTGAACTTTTAACTTACAGAGTAATAACTGCAGTTTCTGCTCCGTGTCAATGGTACAGATTTTGTTTCTCTTACACAATCATTTCATCTAATGTGGAAGAACAGAACGGTCCACCTTGTTTGCGTTAAGTTTGGTTTTAGGACATTATGGGGTTAGGGGTGTGTGTGTGTGTGTGTGTGTGTGTGTGTGTGTTTTTTACTAGTCAGCCAAAAGGTTAATCATTTAGAGGTTAATGTCTAGATAGAATGTGGAAGTCAGGAAGCTTGCTCAGGAAAGCTGGACACTTAAAGCATTCAGCAGATGGTCAGAGCATGAAAAAGAGACAGCTTTAAACTCTAGGAGGAAAAATGTAATTTATACAAACTACCCACCTGTTGGCTTAGAGCTGGGAAAGGAGAACCACCGGCCTTTAAGGGACACAAGTCTCAGGAAAAAGAGAAAATCAGCAAGAAGAGATTCTCAGAAGAAACAGAGTCAGAGGTGCTGGAACTGGGAAACCAGCAGGGAGAACTGGAGCAACACGCCCAAGGCTTCGCTTGGCTAAGGGACTTGGGTACAGTGAGGATGGCCAGGTTGGCCTTGTTGACTTACCCCTGGCTATACTATTCCTCAGATAGTTCTGTGTGTTTAACAGCCGAGCCCTGCAAAGAAGTTACCTGAGACCCAGAGAGATTTAAGCCCGCTTTGGTGAGAGAGAACACACAGCTGTGAGCATCAAGAGTGTATGCTGAGATCATTAGAAGTGATCAGACTTGACGTTTCATCCCCCACCTTCAGCTCAGAGCAGCTTTTGGCCCAGGCATGATGGAGCTTAATATGTATTTCATTTCTGTCCTTCCTTCCTTCCTTCCACTATCGCTCCTCCATTCCCATCATCCGCAGGAATGGGGAGAGAAGTGTCCCAGTGAGTTCATTGGCTCCTACAAACTGCAGCACGACCTGTCCTGGACACCTTCAGACAACATCGAGAAACGTGACGCCGAGCTGAAAGTCCTTGAGAAGCTGCTGACCCAGCAACCTGTGCCGCCACTATGCACAGAGCCTAGTTTCCGGGGCCTTACCATGTGACGCGGCCTGGTGGGGACCCGCCCCCTGCAGAAGGCAAGGGTGTTCCATCCCCTCCTTGAAGGATTGTGGTGTGAGCTCCTCCCAGCCTTGGCTCCCTCCAGCATCGGTCTTGAAGCTCTGGGCTGGTCTTTTGCAGCCATCAGAACAGGGATAAACAAGCACTTTTAATCATCCTGGTCTGTGGTGTTCGCAGTTCTTTCAGACGCTTCATGCAGGATCAAGTGGGTCTTAGTCCGTGTGGGTTCCTGCCACAGAGCAGTTCCCTGAGCACCCTTTTCCCAGGCTGCATTCCTGTACACACTTATACTCGGCAAACGAGCCTTGTTGAACATACTTCTGAGTAAACATGCGTTGGGTCTCATGTTCCAGGTTATATCTATGCCTCTAAGGAGCTCGTGGTCGCCTGCATTGCTCTGTCCCCTCTTCCCACCCCATGGGAAGAAAGCCTGTGGGTGGGTTGGGCGAGCGGTTCGAAGATCACGTAGTGAGCTTTGTGGCCAAGCGGAACCCGAGTCTCCCTAGTCTTACCACACTGCATCACTGCCAAAACTGTAACAATTGAGTTGAAGTAGAACTCTTAAACGCGTCTCTTGCAATCTCTTAAAGCAGGCATGACTATGTACATGCTTTCCTGAAACACATGCGCCATCGTTTTTTGAGAGGGGCTGACTCCTCTCTCCTCTCCTCTCCTCTCCTCTCCTCTCCTCTCCTCTCCTCTCCTCTCTAATGTGAATGTGTATGCAGCTGAGAATATAAACAAATACCTCCTGTTCAGCTTTTCTATCAGATCTGATCCATGGAACTTCAGCTGAGTCTGGATCTAGCATGGTGCAACCAGTTGGGCTGGTAGTCCTGCTGTCTGTGAAGCTCTCAAATTGCAGTGTGCTAAATATGATTGGGGCAATATTGTACAGAAGAGGGAAAACATAATTCCAAGTCACAGCCTCTGAGCTGCAGTCCTAAGAGTGAGACGCAAACACAACCTATCAGAAGCAATAGCATTTGCTGCTTTCTGCCAGGATGGCTTGTTTGAAATTGGAATTTCAGTTTTAGTGCTGTTACTGCACCATGCAACTCGTCTTTCGCTAGTGCAAGTTTCCTAAACAAAGCTTTTTGTTCTAAAAACCCCTTTAAAGATTGCCTTTTCGGAGGCAGAGCAAAAGGAGTCTAGCACAGGTCGAGATGACCATGCACTGTGGAGTTCAGCCCTCTCGCTTTCTCTGACAGGTGTGTGGATAAGATCGACTGATTTTAAGGCATGTCTGTTCTGCATCAATTTATTGCTATGCTTGCAGGAGGAGCGAGTGTGTGAAGAAGGGAGGGGGTGCCAAAGAGGATAGGTAGTTGCCCTACTTTTTCGATTTTCATCCTGGAAATAGCTTTTGACCCCCAAACTGGCTTGACTTTTGCCATCCTTTGACTTTGTACTTGCTAAAGAAAAGGGACCACCCAATCAAATGCTTGGGGAAATGCCATCTCCTGAACTTCTGTCAGTCTCTGCTGATAAACGCAGCTCTAAAGGCGGAAGAAAACATTTCAACTATATAAATTACCTCTCAGATCTGCACCTGTTTGATTTCTGTTTGTCGTGCCCCTGGTAAAATATGAAATATACATGAGTATATTTTATGTTTATTTTATATATGTTTATGAGCATATTTATATTCGTAAAATATACATGAACACAGTATTGGAAGATACTGAACATTATATTATTTGTACTAACCCTGAAGTGGTCTCTATATGCAGTTGACACGGACCCCTCCCTGAACAGCTTTTCCTTAACATGGTCTTCTCATGTGTTCTGGCACTTCTCCTTGGAACACTCAACTATATTTATTTATTAAAACATTTCTATGCTGCCCCATTCGCCGAAGCCTCGGGGCGGCTCACAACATTAAGTTAAAATGCAAACATTAAGTTAAAACATTAACTTAACATAACATTAAGTTAAAATGTTTGTAAAATACAAACATTAAGTTAAAATACAAAAAATAACAATATAAAATAAGTCGCCCTGGCCTATATGTGTGACCACCTTTTGCACACTGAAACGGCACCCTTAGTATCTTCTGGTTCTTGCAAATTCATAGTCTTGGGTCTTACCACAAGACACTGCGCTCTCCGTTTTCACCAAACCAAGCCACCCACGCATGACATTACAGCCATGTTGCACGGGGGAAGCAGAGTCCGGGGTGGGGGGTGACACGCAGCCCATGGCTGAGCTTCCCAGGCTGCTCCCCGTGACCCAGCCTAGTCTCACACTGCCTGTTTCATGTTGCATTAGGTAGAAGGCTTCGAAACATTTCTTGAGAATCCAGATCGGTTGCGATCGTGAGCATTTAGTGGTAATTTCCTGTTATGTTAAGCTAACTTCTCGAGAGCTGCTTTTGGCCTCAGAGCTGATAACTTTGCACCATGGAGCCAATCTGCAAGAGGACAGTAAAGAGGCACCTTACCAAGGTAGGAAAACTTCTAAAGGGGAAGATTTTCTGTAGGAAAACTGTCAAATACCTTCAGCATGAAGAATAATTTGGGGTTCTAAATTATTGTACACAAGTCTGTGAATACTGCTATTCTCTATCACAGGGTTCCAATCCTAAGTAACAATGGGGAAAGTTGATACCCATGTCTGGTACCCCTCAAAAATTATATAGAAATAAACAAAACAAAGGAACATTGGTCATAACTCCAGGTCTTGGTGTTGATGGTAGATTTTTTTCCTGTTTCAAAAATACAGGAAAGCCAACATTATTTAACGCAACAAATTTCCAGTGGATTTTGTTAAAGGCCTTTGCAGTTTTTCAGGAAACCATAGCAACCGGGTTTGTCTGTCAGCATTTAAAGCAATCGGATCAACTAATCGAAGATGATCAGCCCCTACTCTATATTAAAATAAACTTGCCTGATTGGGTTGAATTAGTGTCCTAAGAACTTGCTGGACCATATTGGCCAAAACTGCAGCAAATATTTGGATATCAATGTTAGTTAATGGAATAGGTCGATCATTAAATATATTTGTCAGACTGACGGAATCACAGTGACATAAGCATTATTTAGCAATGATGAAAGAGCCCAGTTAAAATAAATATAAAGATGATAAAGTTTTGGGACCAGAGGATGGAAAATGTTTTATACTGAGCAACTGGAAACCTGTCTAGACCAGGTGTTTTCCCAGTGGTCATATCTGTAATTGCTTTTCTAATTTCCTCAGTATGCAAAGGGGCCAAAAAAAGCTGCCATTGTGGTAAAGCTAAACATGGAAAATTAACTTTAGAAAAAAAACTTAACATCATCCATATCCTGCACCAGTGTTTCATTACCTGTGCCGTACAAATTGGAATAAAACTTGAAAACCTGTCAGTCTGTATCTTTGAGAGAAGTTTAAATCCATTGATTTAATCTATAAAACCAGAAATAACATTTCAATGCTTTTTAAGACTGTGTGACTTGCTAACATGTTAACTGTTCTCCCAATATGCCCCATTGCATGCAGGTTAATTCAAATTTTGCTTGCTGTGAAATGTCATATTTAATATTCTGCAAATTCTGCAGTTGGAGAATGGTAAACTGTTTCTTGCTCAAGAGGTTAAGCGAAACAGCAAATCTCCGAAAGGTAGTTCTGAGTCTTTTTCATTGCTGGGAATGCCTGGAAAATTCCCAGCTCATTTCTGGTGTAAGGTTTTAAAATCCTGCGTAAACTACGCAACTTGGAGTCACTGTCGAATTCACCACTGGAGTTGGGGGCGCTGTTGGTTTTTTCACCCAGAGCACTGAGTACAAGTGTTTTGAACATGGGATTTCTTGCGAAAAAAATTACTATTCAGATTTTCCCTTAGAGTCCAAAAGAGAAAAAGGCTTTTTGGAGGTGTCTCATTTCCGCCTTAATCTGTTTCATTGCCCAGGCGACTTTCGGTGATACAATAGCAAGCTGTAGAAGAAGAGAGTTCTCTTTGTTCTGCTTGCATTTCAGCAAGGTGAGATCAGAGAGAGGAGAACCTGTTCAGCCCAGTCTTAAAGATCTGTAACAGCTTTGGGAGGTTCTGGGCTCATCCGTGGCAAAACAGCTTTGTGGATCACAGCCTATTGGTGTCATAAGCTGCAGTGGATCACTCAAATTATTTGACACTCAAGGTGGTCCCCCTCCCCACCCGCTAGTCCTCCAATTCGTTCCCTGCTATTAGCAGAAGCATTGCTTAAAGCAGGAAAGCGAGACTGAGATTTATTGCATTTATAACCCACGTTTTCCTTTGGAAGCACTCAAAGCAGCTGACAACATTCTCCGCCTGCTGCGCTCAATCTTATCCTCACAACAGTCCTGCGAGGTAGGTTGGGCCAAGAGTCCGGGACTGGTCCAGGGCCACCCAGTTGCTTCCATGGCTGAGCAGGGGCTAGAACCACATTGCCCAATCCCAGTTGTGCGTTCTTAGCCGCTATACCACACTGGCTGTCTCGCCTGAAAACCAGGAGAAGTGGGATTTGGGCAAAGGTGCTGAGGATGTTTGGAACTGCAAAGATTCCAGCACTAACATCATTTGCTGCCTTTTCATCCACGCTCTTTGCAGGCATACTTAACCGCCAGTAGGTGCTTTTGGACAGCTCTCGGGAGGAAGCAAAGACAGGGAAAAACAACAAACATCTGGGCCCTCTTTGGGCAAATATCCAGGATGGGCTCCTGCTGTTCTCTGAGTGCAGCTGGTCCTCAGCATTGCCCAGAAGAGAGTTCCCATTTTTGCACGCATGCAAAGATGCATGGAATAAATGACATGACAATGTGTGCAGATGGTGTGTACACTGCTAATAGTTCGCTACGCAGCCCCTCCAAGGGGCTGTCAAAAGTGAAACTTGTCTGTTAAGCCAGATTTTGGGATCTCTGGGGAAAAAAGGGGGGTAAGGGAACAGAAGAGCCTGAAGCAGTTCGTGGTCGTAGTGGGAATGGGGAAGTCAAGCCAGTTCTAGCAGGGTCCCCTGGGAGGACCAAGGAGGACGGCTGAGGTGAATTATTATTATCATCATCATCATCATCATCATCATCATCATCATCCATGGTTAAGCCCGGTACAGTGTGTGTTGTTTGCTCAACAACCAGCCCACCATGACTTAAGGCCAAGATGGGCTGCGATGTCCAAATGTTCCCACACTGTAAATTTATTTAGAATTTTTGTGTGCCGTCCCATCGCTTATAGCCTCGGGACAGCTCACATAAATAAATAAACATAATACAAATACAATTAAAACCCGGAAATACCCTGGCTGCACAATTAAAACCTATAGATGTTAAGCGTTGTTAAAATATTGTTTAAATAAAAAGGTCTTAGCCTGGCGCCGAAAAACAAATAACGACGGCGCCAGGCGGACCTCTCTGGGGAGCGCATTCCACAGATGGGGCGCCACTGCAGAGAAGGCCCTCCTCCAGGTACTCACCCTCCTAATGTCTCTCACGGAGGGCTCCTGGAGGAGGGCCTGTGCCGCCAATCTCAAGGGGCGGGAGGGCAAATCTGGAAGAAGGCGCTCCTTCAGTATCCAGGTCCCAAGCCGTTAAGGGCTTTATAGGTAATAACCAGCACCTTGAATTGAGCCCGGACTTTGATGGGAAGCCAATGGAGCTGAGAGAGGACTGGGGTTATATGAGAATAACGCCCAGTCCCCGTCAGCAACCTGGCTGCTCTGTTTTGCACCATCTGAAATAAATAGACTTACAAATGCACCTCATCCTCAGCTTCCATTCATCTAATATCTTTAATATTTTCCGAGTATCTAAAAGCCCAAGCAAACGGTTTCAACACTAAAAGAAAAAGTAAACAGGAGAAGAGACAGCCTTGCGTAGCTTAATGGAAGAATGCAACACACCCTTGGTGATCAGGATTGAAGGACTGTGACGCAATGCATGTGTGCTGTTTAAAAGCATTTCTTGTCATCCAAAGAGAAGATGGCAACTGGATTTGCTCCTGGAAAAGTAAGCCTATTCAATCAATGGGCTAACGTTTCAAGAAGCCCCTTGGTCCCGAGAGATCACCCTGGGGAACTTGCGATCCTCTGGAGTCTCCTTCCTGAATCCAAACACACTGCAGTGACCTTGAAAAGGTGTCTGCCCATTCGCATTCCTCCCTAGAGCAATCACTGAAAGCACAGAAACACAGAAACAGAGCGAGTCAGAAGGGGCCTCCCGGGCCATCTAGTCTGACCTCCGGCACCAGCCAGCTTCGCTCACGACACTGGGCTAGTTGCTTCCTACGGCTGAAATAATGGCCTTTGAGGAAGGGAAATACTTTTCCTGTGGGAGGGGAGAGGATGCAAGAAATGGGACAATTTTCCCAGCTTTGGTAGCGCATCTCCTCTGAATGGTGCTAAAATTCCTTCTGGAGGAAATGACAAAAAGGGGTATTTGAAGGGCAGGGTGCAAGTACTCGGATCAGACATCTGATTAATTTTTTCCCTCTAAGGAGGGCTTCACTGTAGGATTGTTCCTTCAAAGCTAACAGTTCATTAAGGCCCCCCTGTAAGAACCCCCACAGGCTGGATGGACGGGAGTATGGTGTATATGTGGAATCAATAGCGGTCAATATCTTGGCATTGTCATTCAAGAAGGAAATGAGCCTATATTTAGAGCACAATGCATGAACTTTTCCCAGCTGGTGGGGAATGGTTATGTAAGCCTTGTTAAAAGAGGAAGTCAGAGATGTATTTTAAAAGGCTTTATAGATATGTCCAATCAGATTAGAGCTAGGAGGTTTTTTTCTGGGAAGTTTTCACCAGTTCATCAGGTGCTTTCCTCAGTTTTGTGGATTTAACAGTATCTCTTTACTTTGCAGAAAAAGAGGTAAAGCAAATAGGCAACCTGCTCATGACATCTGAGGGAGATTTGTTCTCTCTAGAAAAAAGAGCTATAGCATTGGCTGATGAGAAAAATTGCAGCTATAAAAGGTGGAACTTGACAAGGCTGATTTCTAGACCTAGTGTTTATTAATCAACAAAATATTATATCCTTTGTTTGTGATATACATAGTAATCCCAAACAGAGAATGCTTTGTTACTTAATATGTTTTGTTCTAGAGACTAAGAGCACTCTTTCCAAAATCTTTGCTGGCACTATTTAAATAAAAAAAATCATTTTCTGAAGCATATAATTTGTTACATTCATGTTTGGCTGTGATGAGACCTGTGTAACTCTTGGGAAGATACCACAAATATGACATTAATAGTGCCTTAATTCTTTGCTTTAAATGTTCTTAGCTAGCTGCCTTCTGATTCTTTCTACTCAAAGCACTTGTCATAATACAGAAATGGACAATGTACGCTTCTCCTGTGACCCCCCCCCACTCCTGCAAATGATTAAAAATATTTTAAAGGTATCACAAATAAACTTCGACGCTTCCGAAGATCCTTTTAATGCTCCACAACTGCTCTGAATGCCTTAAAAAATCAAAGAGGAAAAATGGTTCCCCTGCTTGCTTTTCAACCCATATCTGTGCCTCTCATCTCTGAGCCTATAAACACCCAACAAAAATAATACCCAGTGAGAGAAGCCCCCCCCCCGCCCCCCCGGCTTCCTCTGAGTCATGCCACCTGGTGTAAGACATCCGTCTGCCCAACCGACCACAGCAGCAAGCTGCCCAGTTGATGCCACCATGGGCGGCCCCAGATTTTGGGCTGCCCTGGCACCCTCCGTGGGACCCATCCTTCAGCAAACCTACTTGACTGCTGCCTTGCCTCATCTTTGTCATTGATTTTGCTCCTCGTGTCCTTGCTCGCTTGCAGGCGGAAAGAATTTATTTATTTGTTAAAACATTTTTATGCCGCCCCATTCGCCGAAGCCTTGGGGCGGCTTACAACAATAAGTTAAAAAATAATTATAACTTTAAAAAATATAAACATTAAGTTAAAAATACAAAAATACCAATATAAAATAAGCCGCCCTGGCCAGATAAAATCCAATACTATTAACAATTAAAATGCCGCTTAAATAAAAAGGTCTTCGCCTGGCGCCGAAAAACAAATAACGACGGCACCAGGCGGACCTCTCTGGGGAGCGCATTCCATAACTTAGGCGCCACCGCAGAGAAAGCCCTCCTTCGAGTACCTACCCTCCTAATTTCTTTCACGGAGGGCTCCCGGAGAAGGGCCTCTCCCGCCGATCTCAAGAATGCCAGCGGAGGCTCCCAAGGGTGGTCTTGCCATGGACAAAGGCTGCTTGCGGGATGCTCGCTGCGGAGAAGCGTTCTGGGCTCTTATGCGGAAACGGCCGCTGTGCCAAGATGTAAGCAAGGCACTCTTTCCACGCATCTGTGCTATTTCTCTTTCGTGTAGGGTGTCAGACCTAAGGCTTGTGCATTTGGGAAGTCTGCTTTAAAGATCTGCTTGGGCGGTAATCTTTCAAGGACTTGAAAAATGCTAGCAAAGCACTCCTTGGCCATCTCAAGGCCAAACATACCCAGTTCCTTCAATCTTCCCTTGTAGGATTTTACTGTACTTTCCACTCCCCTGATCCCCTTTCTTGCCTTTCTCTGAACTTGTTGCACTTCATCTGCGTCTTACAGTGTGTTGTCCAGAACTGGAGGCAATATTTGAGATGGAACGACTACAGGGCAACGTGGAACTATCACCTCCTATGATTAAGAAACTGCTTCCAAAATGTCAACGTACATTTATCATTTTTTTGCAGCTGCAAGAGCTTGCAGAGCTTGCAAGAGCTGAATAGGGCTGTCAAGGATCGGTCATTTTCGAGAGCATCCATTGAGAGGGCTGCCATAAATCGGAGACAACTGGACTGTATGTTACAACAAGCAAAAGTGAAAGAATGCGCATTATAACCGTGCCTTTCCACTAACTCATAAATCTGCAACGTCACAGTTGTAGCATTTTTCTACCCCAGGCTACCTCTTCTCTGGAGGAGTTAAAAGAAGCAATGCAATCCGGTACCTTAAGGGGAATAAAATTTATTCTGGCATATGTTTTTGTGGACTCCAGCCTACTTCACGGAAAATTAAGGGGAGTTTGAGGTTGAACCTACAGTACATCCCACTCTATATTATCCGCACAACACCCCTGCGAGGTAGGCGCGGCTGGGAGTGAATGACTGCCCCGAATTCAACCGGTGGGCTTCATGACTGAGTGGCGCCTCGAACCAGGATCGCCGGGGGCCCCGTCGCCTCTTGCATTTCATTGCCTTCCGACCCCGCGCTGCGAGGTGCCTCTCAGACGGTCCGGGGACCGGAAAGCCGGGAGCCCCCTGGCCCCTCTGCGCTGCTGCATTCCACCGGCTACCGGCTACCCCCGCCCCGCAAGCACTCCCGGGGAAGAAACCCCCGGAGCCCGGCAGGATTGGCTCCTGGAGCCGGCGGCGGAGCAAGGGCGACGACGCAGAGCGCTCCCCCCGGCAAAGAGAAGAGAAAGGAAGAGCTGCGGAGGGAGGCGCCCGCGGGCGCCGCGGGGCGGAGCGCGGCCTCCCGCCGCGCAAGGCCCCTCCCCGGCCCGAGGCCCCGCCTCTGCAGGAACGCGCTGACGTCAGCGCGCCGCCCCTGCTGCTCAGCCGAGGAGACCCCGCAGCGAGCTGCCAACGCCCGGCGGAGGAGCCCTGCGAAGAGGTGAGGCGGCAGCGGGCGCCGGGCCGGGCCGGGCCGGGCCTGGCCGGGCGAGGGGGCCGGGCGGGTCTCTGCGCCGGGGGC
>NW_025336059.1:7150251-7227345 GCF_004798865.1 Varanus komodoensis
GACGAGGCCGCGCCCGCCGCGGCGCGGCTCCCCCTCCGCCGCGCGCAGACGCGGCAGTCGCGCCGGCCGCGCGGAGAAGCGGCGGGGCCGTGGCCGGGGCCCCGGCTCCGGGGTCCTGCCGGCCTCCCGCGGCGCATCGGCCGCTTCTCGGCGCGGCGGAGGGGGAGGGGAGCCCCGGCGGGCGCGGCCTCGTCCTCGTCCCCTTCCCCCGGGCCGGGAGAGGTCGGGGGTGTTCCCGGGCACAGGTCCCCGCTCCAGGACTCGCAGGGCGCGGAGGCCAGAGCGGGCAGGAAGCGCGGGCGGGGTCCCGGGGGCGGCCCCGGCCGCTCCCCTCTTTCTCCTGGCGCTTGCCTGGGGCGGGAGGGCAGTAGGCGCTGCCCCCCGTGCGGCTGGCAGTGTGGAAAATGGACGTGGGTGAGAGTGGGGGGCGGGGGGGGATGGGACTTCCCTGGACAGTTCCCTTCCGGACCCGCAAGGAGAGGAAGGGATGGGGACCCTCTCCGGGGCGGGGGGTGTTCCTGAGGGGCTTACAACGTATGGCAGAGCAGGCCTTAACTACCGGGCGCTTCTGAGCTAGAGAGAGAGACGACTTCTGCGGACAGGTCCTGTTGGGTGAAAGCTTGCAATTTGGAAAATGCGCTGGATAAATGATAACTGGTAGACGGAAGTGGATAAAATGCAGTTTCTTCAGTTAGCAGGCCATGGCAGTCGTAATTCTGCTCTCTCAGTTAGGGTTCCCTTTGAATCTGTGCGAAGTGTTACAGTGCTCATAGGTGAGCAGTTTCTGACCATCCTGTTTGGAACTCACAGGATGGACCAGGCTGCCACTGATGAAAGTTGTAGGGCAAAGCATCCGAGGGACATGCTTTGTCAGCAGCTGCTCCAGGTTGCACCTCAGCAGAAGAAGTTACATGGATGTACATGGAACACTTAGTAATGATGTGGCTTAGATGCAGCTATTTTAGTCAGAATTCAATTCCGATGTTTATTCTCCCTACCTATAGTATTAAAATCATGCTGACCTGTTAGTATTATCTGTTAAGAGAATTATTTTGAGCAGTAAATAATAAATACTATCCAGTCTGCAATAATAGTACCAGTAGCACTGGCCTACCTTTCAGGAATGATGCAGGGTAGGGGCTGAGAGACTGCTACAATTCAAGGCATGCTTAATTTGAATGTTACCCCTTTTGCAAACTCAGAGGAGCTGCCTGCCTCTTTCACAGTTATGCATATTGGATGCCCCTCTTAGTGATAGTTGGGAATGTATGTAAAATATATAAAATGCCATAAGAGCATATTAATAATTGCTGAATATATAATTTGTGTAATGATCTAGTATACCATGTTGCTAGTGATATATAATGGGCCTCTAAATTATTATCTTCATCATACCAGAGCCTGTTTTCATTGCTTTAAAAGTTAAGAACTGAAAAGTATATATAGAATGGCATGGAGTTAATAGCCTGCTCTACAGCACTTGGGCATTGTGAAGAACGTTGAATACAAAATTGCCATCATATACTGAGTCGGTCCACTGTTTTAGGTACAGCTGTTGTAGCTTCATTAATGTTTTACTTAGTTTAGTGCAGGGGTGACCAACCTGTGGCCCTCTTGTTGTTCTGGCATACAATTTGCATTATTTGCCACTGGATATATTGCTTAAGGGAGTGGTAAGGAAGGACCATGAGTTGTCCCCTCCTGGCTTAGAAGGATGCTGCAAGGAGTACTGAAATGATGTATGTGAAGACCTTAAACACCCTACAAGCACAATATACATCTTTAGCTTTTATTATGTACGGAGACCTTGGGTTGTGTGAAGAAATAGGAGAAGGGTTGATCAGACACACAGAAGGGTTGATCAGGTTGATGCAGATGAGAGGCTGATACCTCCCCTGACTTGAACCCAGCACTCAGGTCTCAGACATGTAGATGTAGCGGTGAGAAGGCCCAGAGAGAGGGGAAAAAGGTGTTGCTACACTGTTTTTTTCAAAGACTTTTTTGCTTTTTTCTGGATAAACAAATGTTTTTCAGCTGCAGAAGCCCAGAAAGAATAGGCAATATCTTTACTGTCTTTGCATGCTCTTGCATCACAGCCATCTATACTTAAATGCATCAGGATAAGCAATGTGTGATCTAGAGGCCTTATGTGGCTCTTGTGGTCTTACCACCTCAGTTTTTTAAAATCACTCCTCTCCATAAAAAAAATATTACCCATGTTATGTATAGAGTGCCAAAAGGGCCAAATTCAGCTTGCTAGAGCCGCAGGGGAATAAAATGTAGCTTGGCAGCAAACAAAATATAACAATGATATTTCTTTGTCGCTTTAGGCAGTGCTTTGCCATCAAATTTTGGATCTTTTTGGGGAGTAAGAGCATGTCCTATGGGTTGCACAGTGCTCTGTGCGATGCAGCAGGGGATCTGGTGGGCAAAAATGGCTGTCAGATTTCCAGAAGTTGCCTGCTGCTGGTGTACATGGTTGCCCTGATAAGTGTGAGTGAAGTGTTAACATTGCACAGTCATTTGTTTGAAAACCTGTTTGAAAACCTGTAAATGCAGGTTCTGTTGCTGAGGCGAAGTGGACTGGGAACTCTTTCCTAGTCAGTCCTACTTTGTAATGGTGAGTGGAGGACCAGCATTTTAACTTATCCCCAGATTTACTCCTGTGTGTTTAGTAATTGGTCCCCCGAAGCATCCACTGTTAGTGCTATCCAGTGCTATCTCTGCAAAAATGCAGTTATGGCATCCTCTTTGCAGCGAACAGCTCTTTATTCCCTTCATGGACACTAAAAGATGAGCCATATAAATTCTTTTCTTTATGGCATGCTCTTTCAGACAAATAATGTTGGGCTTGTTAAGTATGAGATTCTAGAAATGCTGTGTGGCTTCTCGCATAAATTGAATCCTATGATATTCCTTTTTTCGTATAGCTACCACCTTGGGAAGTTTTCCTCATAGTAATTAAGCAATCAAAGAACAAGTGGTAATATGCTTGCTCAAGCTCGATCTTCCTCCTTGACTGGGAAGTGAAGTACTGGATGAGTTTTTTATGACATGTCAACACAGCCGTGTAGTGCAGGTTGTTTGTGGAAAAATCCGTGATACGCCTTATGGGTGACTGGATTGATCCAAGTTTGGGTCCTCACCCAGGTATATACAAGGCAGAACCCCTCTTATCCTCTCCTTCCTGTGGTGGCAGGGACTTCCCTGCTTTGTTCTCCACCCCTTCCTCCCCGAAGATCACTTTTTCATTTTCAGCCTGACAGTCTTGCCAAAATACCCAAGTGGCACATTGGAGCAGTTGTCACCATTAACCCACCTTTTCTTTTTGCACCAGAAATATGTGCATTTTTCACTTAAAATCTGGTCACTTTAGAAGTGCACAACTGCACAACTCTGACAACTTGAAATTGGAATCTGTGTGTGTGCCTGCTGTCAAATCAGCCACCTTCCAAGGACGCTGGCAAAATCCAGCTTCAAATGTGTGACTGCTTCCACTTGGCAGCTGTTAAATGTGGGCCGTAAGTGATAGCAAAGCCGTGAGAAGATCTTTGTGAAAGGGAGTTGAGCGGATTACCCTTTCACAATGTGATCTAGGTTTTAAATGTGGTTCTGACAGATGTCATTGACTCCCACATTTTCTGTGCTTTCCAGAGACTCTTGGTGCTCAGGAAGCTAGAACAGTGTAGCCCACCTCATATACACACACTCGACAGCTGTCAAAAGTGGTGCTTTTAAAACTGGGTTGGTGGTTGACAGGAACATATCCACCTGTCAAATATATGTGTGTCCCTATCAAAAATCCTTCTGATAGCTGTCAAATGTAGATGTCTCTATAAAAGGGGTAGGTTGCATTTTTCCACTTTGCTCAGCTCATGGCGTTTTAGTCTGACCTTGAAATTAAGTACTGCCGATCTGTCATAATACCGTAATGTATGCGGATGGGGAAGTTGTGTTCATTCAAGCTAGATGGTCAGGCTAACATGATTCAATACTGGGGGTAGGCAGAAGGTGGATTACGATCCACTGCTACATTGTGGGGTGATTAAACAGTTGATCAGCAGGATATTCCAACTCTTAACACTAGGAATACCAGAATGATTTTTCCCATCTGAATGAGGCTGCTTAAATGAATGATTCCAGCAACCAGGGCTCTAGTATGAAAAGGCAGCAGATTCTTTCAGTTTGGGTACTGAAAAGAAACCTTAGGCTCAGAGTGCTATTACTGCATTCTAAACATAGGTCTTTCCACCTGGCTCTGGTTGGTGGATCTTAGATTTTTTTTTTTTAAGCAGGTGGACAAGTATGATGCTTGCCCACCTGTGAGGCTCGGCCCCACAGAGTGCTTATTGCAGGGCATTTGGTGAGAGCTTTCTGTTTCTGAGCCACCTAGGTGTAGCATGGACATCCAGACTTTGACTTCAGGGGCAAATACTTCATTCATTTATAAGACAGAACTACAGGACTTCTTGCTAGGTAAACTGCCTCTCTGGAAAAATATAACTGACTTGACGGCCTTCCTAGGTTCCTTTTGTGTGTGTGTGTGCGCATGCTTGTTTTGTGCATCTTTATGCTCTGGTGTTTTGAAAGAAATCTACTCCCTGTTCTTACTGTGTTTAGAATAAACTTTTATTATTTTCAATGGGAAAGATAATACTTTATCTTGTGGACTCTCATACTTAAGTGTATAAGAACACTTAAGTCAATATTTTTTCAAGCAATGTATTCAGTCATGTGCCTAATAACATTTTAATTCTTGCTAAAGTCAGTGTTATTGATTTCAGTGGGCTCTAGATCCAAGCAACTTTGCCTAGGATTGTTGTCCTAAACCAGGGCCTTAGTAGCACCTATTCTCAAGGAAACCTGTCTTGGATTGGGTTTTCAGTCTCACATATATTAGACTACACCATAGAATTCCAGCCTTAACTGTACAGTTACTGTGTTTTGTGACTTTTAAGCCAGTGCTGCTTAGGTTGTTGATTATGATGTGTTCTGGCCTGGGTCGCACAGTGAAGTCTCTCTCTGCCCCCCCTGCGCCCCCGCCCCCCCATCCCCAGACCAATAGCTCAGTATTGGTCAGACTTCTTTAAGATAAGGCTGGCTGACTTCGCCTATATTCTTTTAATATATCCAGTTTGCATTCTACTCAGGTAATGCTATGCCTGATTTAATACTACGGATTAAAAATACAAACTGATTCTATGTTAACTAGGTTATATTCTTTCTTCCTGAAAGGTTAAACTAGTTTAAAGGTAGGCCCCAAAACATTTGAGAGGAATTGTTTTAAACCTAAAGTTTAGTGATGCCTTTCTTTTTTGGCTACATATGTCAAAGTTAGCAGCTGAGTTTAGGAAAAGTGCTGCAGATTATTTTTTGTGGGTAATTCTAGGTAACTTCTTGGTAATGACTGACTTCTTTGTTTCAAAATCTAGGAGTCTGTTTATCTATTGCTAGCTTGCTTAGCGCTTCAGTTAAATGTGTCCTCACATGGCCTAGTTCACATGTAACAGTAACCCAGAGGCTGGAGTATTATGTACAAACTCTACATTATGGGTTATTAACCATGAAAATTTAAGGACGGGAACTCTTGGTTGTTTGTTGGGGTTTGAACTCTGGGTTGTTCACAGTTAATCCACACAGTTGGTGCTTCTGTTTCCAATTAACAATCACAGAATGCCCTCTTCTTGGTTTATCTTATGACATCTGAACCTGAGATTCTGGATGGCTTATGAGTTGAACAGTGCAGTTAACCCACTAAGAAAACATTGGTATGGAGGCGTTTCTAGGTTAAAGTAGGAATAATAAGCATGCAACTTCCATGCTTTCCTTCTGCCCACAACCCTTTGGTTAAACAGCCTAGGTATTGCTGCCAGAGGCTGGGTTCATATGTGAACCAATGCATGGTGTGGGTTGCTGTATTCTGGAATGTTGTGTTGTTTAAATCCCATTGCAGTAACAATATCTGTTCACCACGAACAGCCCAGAAGGAGGGCCTGTGATTTGCCGATGGGTTGTGAACCCTGGCTAGTTTAAGCCATGGGTGCTTGTTATGTATGACCCTTGTGCTATGGGCCATGCATAGTTTGTTTTACCACTTCTCAGAAGGGGCAGGCAAGGTTATTTAAAACAAAAACGGAAACCAGCAGTACTGTTCTGTATGCTACTACTGCAGGGCTACAAATACCTTTGAGATACAAGGTGTAAGTGGGTGAAAGAGGAGGGGAGGAAACAGCTCAGGAAGTAAAAACAAACAAACAGCGCTTTGTTGCATCATTTCCCACAGATATCCTGGGAAGGGTAAAACATTGTATGCTAAATGGATCATGGGTGCATATGTATTCTGGATTTGGTGCTGCGTTCAGGAGACTGGCAGTCTGTTTTAGCGAGTCGGAAACCTCTGGTCCTAGGGCATGACATACCACCCCCCGCCCCGATCATTTTTTGAGTCTGCTTGGGTGAACCCATATCCCTGTCTCATTCCCGGTGTTTGTATGGCTTCAGCAAGCATACTGAACCTGGCCTGGTGCACACTGGTTAACCCCATGGTTCATTTTAAGCAGGGTATGCCTAGCAGGATTTGTTCCTTCCACCTTTGCCACCTCACTTCCCTTAGCCAACTGTCTACCGTTCGTCTACGGATAGATGCATAGGCTCTTCTTAATGGCGACAGAAAAAAAATGCCCCTCTTCTGCTTTTGTGGTTGGTGGTATGACAAGCGAACACCACGCAGGGAAAGCCCATAGCTTAAAGAACGCATGGTTCAGCACTCAACAACGATCTTGGTTCTCTCTGTAGGTCGCTTATGGCTAACACCCACATCTCTTGGTGCAATAAATAGTTCAGTAAATCATGGTTGATTAAACCATCGATTGTTGTTATAGGCGAACCATTCTCAGAATATCAACCATTTTTCTGAAGTATGGTTTTCATGTGAAGGGTTTTGCTTTATGTGTCGCAAAGTGGGCAAACTGAACTCCACCAATTTGCCGTTCTGCTTCCATATAAATAGGATACCACTGTCTTCTGGGAACAGCAACTGTTGGCTTACTGTGGTAGTCTGGTAAAAATCATTTGCATTCTGATGCTCCACTCTGTCCTCCAGAGGGATGAGGAAATGCTGAGCTTGAGACCTGGTACACCTGCGTGTGGGGATGAGACCCTGCTGTTCCCCCCCACCACCCAAAAAAAAAGTTGGAGAGAGAGACGGGAGCTCATCCAATTCTGCCAGCCTCAGACACTGAGAGTAGCAAGAAGTCTCACACTGTGAGTGCTGCTTGAGGGTCAGTGATGCACTAGGGAGAGGTTCCTGTGGTTCTCAGGTCAGCCTCATTTCTCCAGGCACCAAAGAAAGACTCTTTTTGGTGTATCTTTTTCCAGAGAAAAAGATCTCCCCTTTTGCTGCTCTGCAGAAGCTGTGTTAGGAAAGATTCTCAGTTCTCTGGGAAGTATAAATGCCATACAAAGTTTCAAACCTATTTGGTTATAATACTGTATCGCTGCACATGGTTAGTTTATGAAATAACAGTGTTACAACATGGGAAACCTGTTTTAAATTGGCCTTTAGCTTTAACTCATAATTGGAATCACGCCTACTTGGAAAGCTTTAATGGATGCTCATTTTAGTTTGCTCGGGCAGTGTGGGCAATGGCACAGCAAAGACTGGAAGAACTAGCGACATTTCCTCAAGAGCTAGGAGTGGTGAAGGTTGAACACAGAAGGACACAGTTCAGCTCTTGCAGAAGCACCTTCTTCATTCCATGAAATGTGTTGGTTGTGATGAAAGTCAGAGCTCTGCTGATACCACAGCATACCATAGCGGGGGGGGGGGGTTTATATAGTGCAGTTGGGCTACCACAGTGGAATTATTTAAGGGAAAAATGTGTTTTCCCCAAAGTTTTTATTTTTCCCCCCCAAGCCTTCACATCTCTACTTAGCAAGGACCTTTTTTTTTGAGCAGTTGATTGCTAAAAGGTAAATTAGACAGTTGAAATTGACCAGATCCTGCAATAGCCCATAATGCTTCTTCCTTGTTGGTGTCTCTCCGGGAAAGATTTTGAAAAGCTGAGAAGGGGGATGGAGCAAAGGCAAAGTAAAGTGACTCATAGAACACACCCCAGGAACTGGCCAGCTGTGATCTCACCACTCATACCTGTGCTGACAAAAGGAAGAACAATGCATTTAGATAAAGGAAGCCTGTGTAAGAAGCTCAGGGTTTCTTAAGGAGGTAGACATGGAAGAGTGCGTGTGTTAGAATGCTTGTGCCTTAAAAGGAGGGGGGAAAGCATATTTTAGCCTTTTACTGCAGCCTTTTACTGCAGAACTAGCAGGAATAGCTGCATCCGGTTTATCTTATTTCACAATTGAAAACTAAGCACTGTCGAGTGGAAATGAAAGATACACCAGCCCATATTTTGGGGGTGATTTTAAATATTGTGTTTAGGGTTTAGCAAGGCAGAAAGAGCTGCTGTGAGAGGCATGTTTGCAGAGTTTTGCTTCATATACCTAATAGCTTACCCCCAACCCTTTCTTAGCTTGCATGTTGGTTGTTCTGAGCATCTGCGTGCAAAACAGGAAGGAAAAGGCTTGTGGTTTGAAGTCAGAATCGAGCACTGGCACACAGTATATGGGTTTTAGGTCCCCAGCTCAGCAAGAATGGTATGAACTTTGTTATTCTGATTGGATAATCACTGTTGGTGTGTATAGAACTGTACATCAAGAGACTGTGTATCACATCACTGCTTCATAGACAAAATGATATAATAAAATGAAGCTATTTATGCAAATACTAGTTTAATTCTTCCTGTCCCCTAAACCTTGTCTAAATACAAGGAGGCATTAAGAAACGAATAATGCTGATCATGCATTACTATTTTATTTATTTATTTAAAACATTTTTATGCCGCCCCCATCGCAACAAAGCCTCAGGGCGGCTTACAACAAAAACAAAATTATACAAAATTATACAAGAACAAAGTTATACACTAAAAATATTAAAACCCGGTGCATCTCGGCTTAAATTTTTTTAAAATCCTACACAATAAATTAACACTTAAAATAAGTTTTAAATAAAAAGGTCTTAGCCTGGCACCGAAAAACAAATAATGACGGCGCCAGGCGGATCTCTCTGGGGAGCGCATTCCATAGGTGGGGCGCCACTGCAGAGAAGGCCCTCCTCCGGGTACTCACCCTCCTAATATCATTCACAGAGGGTTCCCGGCTAAGGGCATCTGTTGCTGATCTCAAGGGGCTAATATCTTTTGCTAATGCTTCCTCCACCAAAAGGATCCCTTATGTTTCTAGATGAGTTTCTTGGATCTCTAAGGAAGGAAAAAGCCAAAACACAACTTAGAATCCTTTATTCAGTTTGGTTGGGGGTTCTTCTGGTGGGGAGATAACACGAGAAAGAAAACCTCTTCTTTTGAAAACCTCTTCTTTCTTTTGGTCTAGATGTTAACTACTAAATTGGCCAAGGTTCTTAGGTGCCTGTATACAAGCTGTAGAAAGAGTAATGAAAAAATACTTTCCATTGTTCAAACAAAAATGTAAGACTTGATTTTTTTTTCTTTTGTAGGTTAATCTTGGACGTGATACAGTAGCAGACTTGCACGATGCAGACAATTAAGTGTGTAGTTGTGGGAGATGGTGCTGTTGGTAAAACATGTCTTCTCATTTCTTACACAACTAATAAATTCCCATCTGAATATGTACCAACGGTGAGTAAAGGTTGGAACCTTCCCTTTTTAAAACTGTTTAATGTGACAAGAGAAATGTCCCTAATAATTAAGAGAATTATCTTAACTGTTTGGGGAAATACCATTCTCCTAATGTGCAGGAAGGGCACCCTTTAGACCTTTTTGAGATTATTTTTTTGTAATGTGTATGGGTGGGATCTATTGGTTTTGTTCGGAAATAAATGCAAATACTGCAAACAAATGGTTTTGTTCAGAAATACATGCAAATAATGCAAACAAATGAAATATTTGTTCAGAAATAAATGCAAATATAACACAGAAATGTGTTCGAGATAGAGTAGCAATGGTCAAAGATACCTGAACGTATGATAGCTTCTTCTAGCTATCAGTGCCAGAGCAGATATCTCCATTTTGAAATGGTCTTTCCTCCATACAGCCAGTATTGTCCCAAAATAATTCAAAAACTTAACACCAGAAGCATATACAGCACAAGCTATGATTCCTTTTCATGCTATTCTTAAATCTCTGGAACAAAATACAAAACTAGTGACTTCTTCCAGCACAACTCGTATTTATGACTATAAGTAAATATGGGTGTTGGAATTATAACAACATTGACCATATTAGATCACTGTCATGTAGCCTGTCATAGTAACTGCTCAAAATAGCTGCATGAAACTTGTGTGCAATTTAAAAATAAACTATCCTCAAATATTAACCTCAACCCGTTTTTTAAATCTGCACCAGGTTCTGGAAAATCATTCATTTTGAACCCTGAGCTGTCATTTTCCATAAATTTTGGGGTGTATACACACACACATACATGGAGGGAGGAAGGGAGGGAAGAAGGGAGGGAGAGAATTTTAAAAGCAAAACCTTATATAAGTAAAATAAAATACTAGTTTATATGAGGTTTGACTAAATCTATTAATGAATATATATGATGTATCACTATATGGCTTATGTATAGTATTAAAAATAATCATTCGTAGACTTCAGTGAAGACAGCCCAGCTCCCTCTGTATTTGTCTGTTAGTAAATTACACCTATGGAAAACCTGCTCAAAAACCAAAAGCTTCATCAAGTCCTCAACCCATTCTGTTACTGCAGATGGCTGTTAGTCCTTTCAATATTATTTTTAGCTGTCAAAACAAGCATGGCGTTTCCTTCCAAGAGAAGTGTAGTTAAGAACAACATTCATTTTAAGTGTATTTAGCTTTAAAGCAGGGGTCTCAAACTCGCAGCCCGCGGGCCCATTGCCGGCACGGGGGGGGGGGGCTGCGGCCTTCCAAGCGCCGGCGGCACCCGGGCCGGCCTCTGGGAGCGACATGGGATGAGCGGCCCACCACCACCGCTTGATGCGGCCCAGCCTCACCCAGACTCTACTTCCAGCGGCCCCCAGGTAAGTGGAGTTTGAGACCCCTGCTTTAAAGTGTGCTCAACTTTAAAGATGACCACCATCAGTGCCCTGTAAGTTCTTATTAAACGACTCACTCAAATGCAATGTAATAATTTGATCTATATCTCTAGAGATAAGTATTTGTAACTATTCAACTCTGGGCAAAGTCTGCATTGCCACTGTGGGGTGTAGTAACGCTAATCAACATCAGTTCAGACTTTGACCAGTTAACGGAATAGCTAGACACACAGCCAGACTTACTAACCATCGCATCAAAGCAGGGAGAGACAAGTGCCGCTTCAAGACAAACAATAGGAGATCACTGGCATAAAGAATGAGCTTAAATTCTAAATACTTATGCAGAAAACTGAATTTTAACATTTTGTTGACTAGCAAATGCCAGAAATAAATCAAAGATAAATCAAATATTGATGGAGAATGTGGACATCCTTATGTGGTGCCTCTTTCCAGTAAAAAAAAGGAAAAAGACAAAGTGACCTGTTCTAACTCTAGCTTTGGGGTTGAATATAGAATTTAATCGCATTTCTGAAATTCTCTAGAAAAAAACAATTTCTCAGCCAAGCAGGTGTCTAATACATTTTCTCAGGTCTTTCTGCATTCTAGGAAACAAAATTAACTGTTACCTGTTCTGTCTGCAGCCAGTGCAGTCAGATTAGCAACCAGTCAGTGAAGATCTGCCCCTCCCTGTTTTTGATGAACCCCTTATATTGGTTATTGCTTTTATAATTTCCTCAGTCTGCAAAGGCAGCCTTTGTAAAATAAAATAACATTGAAATGGCAAAGGCGTGTAGCTGTGGCCAATCTGTAAATCGTACGTGTAGACTAACTGCTGCATGATCTGCTATTCCCAATGTTTCAGTATCATAGCCCCGAATTTAGTGTAGCAGTGGTATGGAAACTAAAAAGTGATCTAATTGAAAGCAGTTGCGATGGATGGAGGAATTAGAGGTATAATCCCTCTCTCATTTGGGTGGCGAATTCTTCAAGTATCAGCCAGGCCAAGTTCAAGCTAGATTCCCCATTGCTTGCCTCTTAAGGACTGGGATATTCTTATCCAGGGAGAGATCTTAAGATTCCATTAGAATCCCCTGCCCAACAATCAGATAGTTGCATGTATGATCGAGCAGCTTTCTGAAGCATTCATGACACATAACTGGAGAATCATTGTTAGGCCTGTACTCATTAATTAGAACAAATGCCTTTCTATTCTAATACATTCACAGCGTTCTTGATATCTCAAGAGTTCTTAATACCATTTTTCACATATTAAAGGTGGCAGCTTGCGAGATGATTGGCATGTTCGTAGTTGTACTGTATTTCTGTCTTGCCTTTTTCCCCTCTTGCAAGGAACCCAAAGTGGTCAACAGTCCATTGTATCCTCCCCATAATAGCCCTGTGAGATAGGTTAGATCGAGCATCTGTGTCTGGCCCAAAGGCTGACCTAGTTGCATTGTGCTAGGCAGGTGCCAAAAGCATATGGGGAATTGCGCTTTGACCGCTCCTCTTTTAGAAATAGGCCAGTCGTTCTTTAGGCTGTCACAGCCTCATTTTAACAGATGACAAAAGGCTTTCTGCTGTAGAAGGGAGGGAACGACCCCTGGCTTATGGGTGGAATGCCATTCTTCAGGCCCCCGACAAGCTCTTGCTCTCTCAGAAGAGCATGGGGGGCAAGGAAGCATGGCCTCGAGGATCTGGCTCTGTCAGCCCCACTCTCCCTCCCTTTCACCAGTGTGGGACGGGAGAGTAAAACTGGATTGGGCAGGGGGTGGCATTCACTGAAATTGCCATGGTTTGTTTGTTGAACTTATTCCCGCCAGTTGCAGACGCAGGGGCCACAGTTCTGCTTAACATGGTTTAATCTCTGTGCTTTATTCTATGCTTTGGTGACTATTTTATGGGTTGAATCTTAAGAAACAAAATAGCGAACATTTTGTTCAGCAAACAGATTTCAGTAGTCAACATTAAAGCAAGCAACCCATGTTTAATCCTTGTTCTTGAGTAAGATACCGGTCATGCGTTATAGGAAACTATTTTAAGCATTTAGCTGTCACTTTCTAGGAGTGTCACTTTCTACCTTATAAAGTAGCTTAAAATTTCTTAAAACAAATATGGCGCCATAACGGAAAAGCCCTGCCATGAGTCAACCACTGCCTGCTCTTCTCAGCACAGGCCCTCTGAGAAGAACTCCAGGGATCTGATTGTGCGGCTGCTTTGGCATTTTAACTTTACTTGAATGCATATGTTTTAACATTGGTGCAGTAGCAGTGGCTAGCTTTGAAGGAGACAACTGGTGTCCATAGTCCTCTCTCCTCCGACTGTGTGGTTCACAATGTGCAGTCCATGCTTGGGGGCCGGTTTCGTGTCTCTGAAGGAGTTTTCTTGTCTCCCAGGTGTTTGATAACTATGCTGTAACAGTGATGATTGGTGGGGAGCCGTACACCCTAGGCCTGTTTGATACAGCAGGTAAGTTCTTTTCCATGTAAATTCAGCCTTGGAGAAAGCCAGTGGTGGGTTTGCAGATGCTCCCTCAGACTCCCTCGAACACTGCGGGCTGATTGACGTGTCATGGCAAGCCATGTGGGTTGCGGGATGTGTGCACTGCCAGTTTAATAGGCAAGATTTGGTGGCATGGGGTGTGCCTTAGGTGCAGTGGAAGGCTGGTTGGTGTGGGTTATGGGTTAAATAACCCTCACATAACCCTAATTAACCCATGGTGGCTTAGCTTTACGTATACACTGCCCCTGCATAACAGTTGTATCGGGTCTTGGATTTTAAATTGTGTTGCAAGTGTGCAGTGTACCCCTTGCCCAAAACAATATTTTGCAGTATCATTGACGGCCAGTCTCTTACCCTGTATTCTTTGCCTTTCCGTATGTACTCTTTGAGCTCAGACCATGGTGTAAAATGGGTTGACAGTATAGGACAGGAGCACGGTAGAGCCATTATGGGAAGCACATTCCTTATGGGGGATGGAGAAAATCTGATGCCCATAGGAAAAAGATGATGCAGGGAAGTAAGAAAGGAAGAGTAGAAGAATGGATGTGAATTGTTCGTGTACGTGAGGGAAGGCTTGGTAGGGAAATATAAAAGGCATGTTTCACCACTAACCGGTGGATATTTTAAACAGTGCAAGCACATCGAAGCCTTCTTCATGTATTATAAAGAGCAGGTGTCAGTTGATCTACCTGTAATGAATCTCAGGAACATCCTGGTGGCTGCATCCAGTGCAGTATTTCTCCTTTTGTGCATTTAGGAGGAAAAGAAATAGCCCCCCATTTAGCCTGCGTGATGCTTTAGGATATTTCTCCATCAAGGTGAAGCGTGGCGGGATGAATGTCGCTGGTCGCTGCTTGAAACTGCAGGGGTGAACACTGAGCAGCGCTGGTTGTGCGTGAGAATAAGCTGCTGTGACAGATCAGTAGCCATGAAGGAGAGTGTTAGCGGAGCTGCAGCTTGATGTGTTCTGCTTGGCAGGGAGCAGTTGCTGTTTGTCACAGTTGCTAACAGGTTGGCCAGCAACATGTATGGCAGTGCCGGTTGATTCCCTTTGACAGTTTCTCAGTGTGAGTCACTCTTATCTCTGGAGGAAATGGAGAATTCTCTTTCTTCTCTGAGTGGCGCTCGAGCAGGTCATTCTCTTGCCACTCGTGGAATTGCTGCTGCAGTGTTACCTGCCTTGAAATGAGAATGTGGAACTCAGAATTGGAGGGAGGTTCGCTCTTCTGATCTGTCTATAATTCTGAGAGTCAGGGCAGGTGAAAGGAAAGAAGAAAACTTGGTTCTCCTGATTCTCTTCATTTTTCTTTAAAGCTTCCTGCTAAAGCAGCACAGATATTTAGTCTTCTCCTAATAGTTACGGCTGCGTAGTTACTGGAAAAGGTGAAATGAGTACGAACACCCTATTCTCAAAACAGGGGACTGATGCTAGCACCTTATTTATTTGTTTTAATAGGACAGGAAGATTATGACAGATTACGACCCCTCAGCTACCCACAGACAGATGTGTTTCTGGTCTGCTTCTCTGTGGTCTCGCCATCTTCATTTGAAAATGTGAAAGAGAAGGTGGGTATTTTCTAGCCCCCGTATGTTCTGGCCCCCGAATGCTATTCCTTTGACCTGGCTCATGCAACGTGAGGCCCTGCCATGGGCTGATTTTCCTGTGGAACTTGTCACTTTGTGCCAGGTGCCCACAGGTATCATGCTGTCGTGATGCCCATGGGTGCCGAGCTTGTCACGTTGTGCGTCCGGGGGCAAAGGGTGTTTGAGGATTAGACTACCCTCAAATAGCCCATGGCTTGTGTTGGGGTTATTTAAGGGCTTAACTCTCAAACAACCCCCATGGCCTGGGCTTGCTCAGCAAGCCATTCACTGGAGGGTCCTGTGCAAAAATAGTATCCCCACAAGCTTGACACAATGTGAGTGTCCCTGCAGTGAAATTAACCCACAGCGGGCTGTTGTGAGGTGTGTAAAATATTCCGTGCTGCCCTTTGCACTTGTGAATTTTACTTTATGACCAGTATGTTTTATCTCTCTTCCAGTGGGTACCTGAAATCACTCATCATTGTCCAAAGACTCCCTTTTTGCTTGTTGGGACCCAGATTGATCTCAGAGATGATCCCTCAACAATTGAGAAACTTGCCAAGAACAAGCAGAAGCCTATAACTCCTGAGACTGCTGAAAAGCTTGCACGAGACTTGAAGGCTGTCAAATATGTGGAATGCTCTGCACTCACACAGGTACGGTTTCTCATCGATGGTGCTATGGGTTGCTATTCCTTCCTCTAGCAGTGGGAAATAGGTAAGTTCTGTCCAAAAGGATCCATCCTTGATGTTTGCTCAGGAAGAATTGCCCTGCCAGTGACGTTGAAGGGTCTAAGATAGCACTCTGAAAGCTGCCGAGTATTCTGAAGTCACCGTCTTAACAAATGAGCTCACCTTTGTCACTGAGAAAATTGAATAAACAAGGATCTTGTAAGGAGATTTATTTTTGTTGTTAAAGGCTGCTTTCATATTTTCATTAGACGTTAATAGCACATAAGGCTGGGGTATTGCAACATCACAGGGTCTTAGTATTCCATAGAGGTCCGAGGTAGCATGAATAGTTCTAATATAGGACACAAGCTAATTGAAGCCAAGCCGCTGGGCATGTTTGAGAGCTCAAGAATTGTCCTACATCACCCACATCTGAGTGTAGCTAGAATTAAATGAGTTTCTGCAGCTCAGCCTCAGTATTTGAGCTGTTTTCTTCGCACGGTTTTCTTGGGTGGCACAAACCCCATTTGTTAAGGTGAACGGGCATCACTTCACAGTCACTCACTTTTGGTGCATGTGCATTAGGGAAGTGTTAGTGCTGGTGTGCCACTTGGATGTGTGAGCAGTTGATGGATGCTATATATGAGCCATTGCGGTGAATTTACACAGAAAACCAGCGGCATAAGTACCTCAGTACCCTTTTCTGCCTGTTACAGGTATTACACCTAACTATGGGACATTTTCAGAAAATGGGAACACTCAGGGATTTAAATAGTTAACACAGTCCATTTGCACGGAGCATACAGGATTAATGTTGCTAATACTTAGGCCACTGCAGTCTTTGCTGCTTAAGAAGTTCACAATGGAAAGCCCAGGCAATTTCTGTGCTTGGGGAACGCTTTGGTCTTTGGACCACGATGCTACTAAGAGCAAGGTTAGGTGCATTTCTGGTTATAATCTTGTGGATTGTGCTGGGGTTTGATGCTGGCTTTCTTGAGCAACCGGTTGCTGTCATACATAATATATCTTGGCGCTGTGGCCACTTGAGTGCTCGCATTTGTTGCCAAGCCTTTGCGAGGATCCTTGCTTGAAGCACATCGTTGTTCAAGTGGGAATCTGCTTTCTCTTGCGCTTGGGGTCCTCTGGATGTTTTGGCCTGCAACTCTCCATGTTCATCACCAGTGGCAATGCGAGCTTGAACCGATGGAAGTTCTAGGCCAAGATATTTGGAGGGCTACAGATTTTACCATCTCGCAGAGTTTATTATTATTGCATTACATTTTTATGTAGCTCTCTGAGTGGTTCACAGCATTTTAAGTCACCCATCCAGATTTCATCCAGGCCCAGCCCTGCTTACCCTTCAAGATAAGGCAGGATCAGGCACTGCAGGCTACACAGAAGTTGATACCGTAGTCTAGAATGTGTTCATATGTCAGCATCAGTATTGGCCCTTTAAATATTCTTACTGGTATTCTTGGAAAAATTCCTGTATTAAACAGAATGAATCAAGACCTTTCTGCTTTTAGTTGATTTTGGATTTCTTGTTTTAAAGTTTGTTTGTAGCAATCTTCTCTCTTAAAAATAACTACATCTGAAATCAAGTTCACAGAAGCCTATAAAAGTTGATTCCCTGCCTAGAATAGAATCCACGTTCCTTTAACACACCTGATCTGGAACGACATGAGTTGCGTGGGGAAAATAGCTGCCTTCTGGGGCAATAAATCTACTTTGCTTATTATTGCAGCCATGATACGTACATCATGGGATTGGAAAAAGATTGCAGAAGGCAATTCTTAGGATGTCATCTCTGGCTGTGTGAAATGTTTTGTGCCTTGAACTTCTGGGTGTTTTTCTAGGCCTGTTGCATGATATCAGACCACTTAAAATCTGCAACTTGCCTGGTTCTAAAATTGTGAATATATGACTTTATGTGCCAAACAATAGAAAATTTGCTGCCTACATTCAGTAAGTATTTACTGAAAAGAAATTGCATACATTCTTAAAGTATAGCATAATTTAAGTTTTAAACCAGTGTGTTTTGATGGCTACAGCAATCAACTAGTGTATATTTTTGTTCAGGAGCAATTTTAAGAGTAAATGCAAAATCCTACTTAAGCTGGTCCTTTCTCTTTGGGTTAAATTGCTTTGGCTCGAGATAGTTTACTTGGATACAGAAGGGAAGCGGGAGTTAGCTGTTTCCAATTGTTCATGGAAATCAGCCATTTCTCCCATTTTTATGAGTTTAAAGTGCTTTCAAGTCTTTTAAAAATACAGTTAAAAACTTTTTCTAAAACCAGTGTTCAGTGCAAAGATGCTCGTCCAAAGTAGACAATAGAAGGTTCTCTCTTCTGGGATGCAAGTGCTGTGTGATACACTTGCAGGATCTGTTTCTTTAACTCGCTTAGTCCTGCTGACTTCATCTGTCACGGTAGATTTAGGATTTAGGTGACTTTCAGTTGCAAATATTTTTCTGCAGTAACAATCCATTAGGGTTGCTCTTCCTTTTCCCAGAAGCCTGTCACTGCAGCTGAGCATTTTGTGTGCTGTTACAGACAAGCACATTTCTTTGTTTCATGCTTCGTGCACAGAATCACATTTGTGCTCATTTAGAGCTCCCTTTTCTCATTTTTTTATGACTCCAGCGGCTGTAATTTCTGTAGCTGACACAATAACCAGAGTAAGGCTAAACCAGGACATGTGACTGGCAGTAATTCTTGCTTCTGTAGGGTCTGTGGCAGAAACCCAGAAGGGATGTGTCTTAACCATAAACAGAGTCAACATAATACTGGGGAAATGGATTCTTGAATGTGAATTACCAATCAGACCCCCCTATAGCAAGTCCTTCCAAATCTGTGTAAACACATCTTAGTGGGAACATCTCTTTCTGCTGGTAAACATGCATGAACAAGTTTCTGTTCATGTGTAGCAGTGGCTGATCAGAAATGCCCTTGTGATGTGTGACACTGGGCTCTGGGATTTTTTCGTGGCTTAATCAGCTCAGAGTTAACTTCCATATCTGGAATATTGTTGCTACAGTGAGAATGGGGTGGGGTGGAGGAAGAGCTGACCGTTGCTGCACGTCAGTGGGAGAAATTGGAGCAGTGGCGGGGGGAGAGGTAGGCCACCCGCCCTGTGGCCTGGCTTCGGCCATGTCCCTCCCTTCCTGAGAGGTCAGTGTGCTGCGAAAGACCAGCCCTAGCGTCAGTGGTAACTCGTTCACCGCTCCATCCGTGCCTCATGGGCAAGGTATCTGGCTGAAATCCATAGAATGGCATGGAAGGAGCCGTCGCTGAGCTGGCAGGATGTGACTTCAGTACAGAAACTGCCCTGTGGTTTGCTTGGTGGTGGCCAGTGTCATAAAGAAGCTACCCTGAGAGGATCGTGCCTCACTGGAACCGGACTGGCAGTTTTGAGACTTCTAGCCCAACTCCTGGCCAACTCTCTTCAATTTAAGAATTCCCTTGCTGAAAGATGTGTGGCCTAAAATGTTGCACGCAGAAATGAAGGCAGTTCGTGTCGCACTCCTGGTACCTCTCCGCTTTGCCTGTTTCCTCTTTCCCCGGACGATCTACTTCGTAACAAATCTGCTTTGCTTACCACTTTTATCCTGCCTGAATGCTCTTTCTCTCTCGGCCTCTCCCCTTCTCCTCTCTCTAATCCTCTAACCTGGCTACTATTTTTTTCTCCTCCCCTCTGTTTTATAGAGAGGTCTGAAGAATGTGTTTGATGAGGCTATCCTGGCTGCCCTGGAGCCTCCGGAAACTCAGCCCAAACGGAAATGCTGTATATTCTAAACAGTTTCCTCTTTTTCCTTTCTTGTTGCTGCTTCCTCTGTCCTGCTGCTGTAGAAAGTTGGTTCAGAAAGAAACAAATAAAACGATCCTGATTGGAAGAAGCTGTGTCTTTACTTGATGTCTTAGAGCAAACTCTGTATTAGCTTTTGAATCGGAAATTGCTTGCACACGTTGTGATGGCTGTGGAACATGAACTGGACTCGCTTAAACCTTTTGCTTCTTGGGTTGCTGGATCTTTAATAGCTTTACAAATTCCTAAGAGACTGTGGGTCTCATTTAAAAGTAAGCTTTAGCGGGATAAGTGAAGATCTGGTAAGACCTCTTACTATCCAAAGGAGAAGTAATGTGCAGTTCACGTCCTCTCTCTTGTGGCTCTGTTAATTGTATCTGCATGATGATTGTACATGACATGATGGTGACCTGCAAGTGATGCTGAAATGGTGGGTGACGGGTTCTCTGGTTTTCCTTTGTGCAACGGGGCTTGCTGTCGCTTTGGCTGTTTGTGCTGTGGGGGGGGTATTTGTGGGTCCTCTGGGGGTGGGGAAGGCAGTGGGGGTCCCTGCTATTGCTCGATGGGTGTCCAGCTTCTGTTATCAATGGCATGGTAACACCTGCCTTATTCATTCTCCAAGCTTGCAACTGTACAATGTAAAGCTTCCTTTCTTAACAGTCATACTTTCTGACTTCTGTTGTCTGGAAGAAGGAAAAGACAAACAATTGTAGTACCGTACATTTCAAAATTAAAATTAGTTGTTTGTATAAATGCCTGATGAAGCATTATTCCTGTTTGCATTCATTTGCTTCAGTTTAACATTGATACGCTATGGGAACTACTGTTCATTTTCCCATGAGTGGTCTCTGCTGCCATTCTCTGCTTCCAAGCCCTCCTTTGCTACTTCAGTAACATGTGGTCTGTCCCAGGAGCTTGGCCGAAGGGGTCTTCATCCTTGTTTGCTTGCCGGTCTCAGCCAGGTGTCACCTGTCCCCTTCCTTTCCTGGGATCATTTCTTCTTCCTCAACCTGGTGCCTGTGCATTGCCATTCGCGTACGGAGTGTTCTCTCAGACTGGCACATGCGTGGACGCACAGACCGCCTCTGGTACATGTGTTCTATCTCTTGACAGAACATCTTTTCGGAGCACTTTACGGTTTTGAGTGTCACATGTTCTGCATTGTTACTAGGAAGCCGATGGACGTGCCAGCGTGGTTCAGCCGCTTAATACCTAGCGCCCTTAGAAGGGGATATTGCTTCACTGCAGGACCCTGCACATCACTACTTGGTTCAGTTTTGTCTTTGTGGGTTCTTTTAAAACACGGATTGCTTTTAATGACCCAGAAAATGAGACAGCCCGTTTCTCTTTGCCCCTTTTCAGAAAGGCCTAAAGAATGTATTTGACGAGGCGATACTGGCTGCCTTGGAGCCCCCGGAGCCGAAGAAGAGCCGCAGGTGTGTGCTGCTATGAACTTCCCTTCACGGCCCTTCTGCACAGCTGGTGTCGAAGTCATACTAAAAGCAATGTTGAAATCAAACTAAAGATTCAGATTTTCCAGTTTGTTTTTGCAATAATGACAAATGCCGTGCACCCTCTTCCCATCACTCCCTGTGTGAGATTAAAATGTTAGAGCTCTTCTCCAGTCCCCTTCAGTCAGACTAATTTTTTAAAAAAATAATGTATTTCAACAGACGCTGATCAATACTAGGGGTTTTTGTTTGTTTGTTTGTTTGTTTACTGTTTAAATTTTCATTTTTAAACTTCAGGCATGCTTGTGGTGACTTTCCTCTGTAACAGGCTAATCACTAGGCTGTAGCCATCAGGCCCTGTCCCATCATGCTAGCTGGCAGTACTTGGGTTTTGCGATCTTCCGTGGCCAGCTTGCAGTCTGGGGGTGAGCAGGTTCCAGGCCTTGGAACAGGTTCAGGAAATGAAAATGCCCCAAACTGGTGCTCATTTGCAGAGGGATGCGGCGCATCTTTTGAATCTGCATCTCCGCTGAAGTTGCCTTGGAACCATTTCCCTTTCTTTCCTTCAGGCAGGTCGGAAATTTATATCTTGCGCTTTTAAGACACAAAATGTACATGAACCCTTTGTTTATGTATTTAGCCAAATGGTTTTGTGTGTGCAGCCACTCCCCCCCCCCCACCGACCCGCTCACCCAACTTTGCCAATGACTAAGTTTTTGTAGGCAGTTTTCAAAACTTGACAATGTTAGGCATTAATTGAGATGAGAGAACGGCATCATTTGAAGTCAGCTAAGTTCTCTTGGCTTTGCTTAACAACTAGCTCCTCCCTTGGGCAAGCGGGTTTCTGACGTTCTGCAACACACGTCGCCTGTGTGAAACCCGCCCTCACAGCCTTTGCCTGTTGTAACGGAGGTCAGGGACTAATGAGCTGACTGTGCCACAAAATGGTTCAGTGCATTTTGTTTTTGCTTTGGAAGAAAAGGAGAATGAGATACGCCTCATCAGGGAAAAAATATGGAGGGGGAGAGTGGTCACTATAGCACCTTGGGAAACCAGTAGAGAAAGTGTCGTGCTTGTGCCAGCAGCCCTGGCCTCCCAGGTCTCAGTATAACCGATCGTGTTAGGGTCTCTGACTCCAGTGTTCGTACGGATCTTATCAGAACTTTACTCCTGCTTAATACTTCTCAATTTTCCCAGACTCTAATTCTTGTAGATTCGTTAGTGTTGAACTGATGCTTTTTCCATGTCTAAGTTCTTTGTATATGCATTTTTTCAGATGTATTAAACATAAAGTATCTTCACAAGTCTGGCTGAGAACAATTTATTTCCCCTGACTTAGTCTGCACATCTTTTAAAAGAAGCACGTGCTATTTTCAGCGGTGGCAGATTCAGGTTCACTCTCCTTCCAGCGACCAGTTTGACTGATGACTGAAGCCGCCTTGGGCTTTTTTCACGCTCAGGTTGTAGTTGCCTGAAATCTTTCCACTCTAGAGAGGAGTAAGTTTGCTTGCTCGCTTACTTGCCTGCCTCATAGAGTGAACTCGAGGTATTTTTATTGTTTCATTATCGTGCATTCCAGAATTACTCAGTTTAGAAGGGGGAAAATCCTTTGTTTAGATTTTGCTTATCGTTTGGATTTAGGAGACTAAATGTGACATCCTTTCCTCAGAGGAAAAGTTTGGGTTTCTTGTTTTAAAACACCCAGCACATACAAGCCTCTTGGTATGCCTGTGGAAAGCCTCTTCTCCTTTGGGATTGTAGCCAACCATTACTTCTCAAAACTTAGTTGAAGTTGCACTTCTTTTAAGAAATTCGAGAGTTGATAGCATACTCAGATGGGATTGCCATAGAGAATGAGAATGATCTTCTTGTTTCCGGCCCCTCCACCTTTGTGGTGGAGTTTTATCAGCTCAGTGGTGCTCATTGCTGTATGCTGATTCGGCTCAATAGCCAGTCATACTCAGGTGTTCCAGCTAGGGCTCAATTTTTCATTTCTGCATGCTGTAGTAAGAGCCCCAGTTAAGCGAATGCTGTTCATGGTGGAACCCTTCACAGAATTCCCAGTGGGCTGTGCACTCCCGAGATCCAGTCTTTTCTGAAATTTGGGGGACTTTCATGAACGGAGTGGCAGCCTAAATTTGTTATTTGGTAGGCAGACCTCCAGTCTCTTTAAAGGAGATACTGCCCTTGCTCCCTTCTGAGTTCTGGAGTCTTCATCGGACACTGTCCACACAGGGCAGTTGTTGCCTCTAAGCCTAGAAAGTGAGGAACAGGTTCTGTGTCTGCACAGCAGTCGTACAGATCTGAAGAAAGGCTGGTTCACACGTAGGTCTGGCTCTGCTTCTTGGACCCCTGACACGTGTTGTGCCTCTCAGTAGTCACGTTGGCTGGCACTCGCTGCCTTTCAGAGGACCGGCTTAACTGGAGGAACCAGATGTGCGTACTACCCGTGGTCTGACCAGGCTTACGGCGAATGAAAAACAGCTAACTTTGGACACAGAAGGTGCCATAGTTTTGTGGAGTGGGTGGGGGTGTTGCTCACTGCTGGCCTCGACCTGGGCCCGGGAAATCGCCACCGGAAAATGCCTGCTCAACTACCCTGGGTTGTGATGTGTATACAGAAGTCTGTGTAATGGTGCAGCCCTCTCCCCTCTTGCTAAAACGAATAGCTGACTTGGGGAATAGCCGGGGATGGAAAGCAGGAATTAGCTGGGCTGTTTGAGTCCCGCTGACATTTCCTCTCCCATGGCGAGCATCCCTTTCCAGGTTGGTTCTGGGTGGCAGCCATTCTGTTTATGGACTCTACAGTAAAACTGACGAGGGTCTTAGCTATCCTAGAAAATTTCCTTGTCTTCTCTCACCTTCCACTGCTACCACAGGAGTGGTCTCTGAATTTCTGGATCCCATTTCAGTAACAAAATTCACTTCTGAGCCTGTCAAGTGCATTTAATGGAAACAACCACTTGTGTGTAATTTTTTTGCTTTGCCTCAAGAACAACTGGTAAGTAAAGAGCTGTAAAGTCAGTGGCTTGAATGGGCCAGTGAGGGTGGGCTAAGCTTTTGTAAATGATGTGCCTTCCATCCAGACTGAACAAAAATGAGAGAAAATTCATCTTAAGCAACAGAAAAATACACCAAGTTGAAGAAAGAGGCCAGATAAATATACAACACCGGACAGCCATCATCGTGGCTGGAGTGTTGGACTGGGATTAAAGAGTCACTGACTCACAGCATAACCTTCCTTACAAGAGGAAAAAGGTGGGTTTTTTCCTAATCTAATGCAATAATTTATTTGTAAACATTTGCAGTGAGAGTGCTCGAGATTCAGCCAAATCCAGATCCAGTCTCAGTCAAGGTGGGATTTCTCTAAAACACTTCGGATCTGAACATTACTGAGCTGATGTGTATGAAAATCGGAACATTCCTCCCCAAGTTGTCCATGTAAGGAAAGCACCAATCGGGACAAGGAAGAGTCTCGCTTCCCAAAACCCAGTGTTTGGCAGAGGGATGTTGAAGTAATATTTAGATCTCATCTGTTTTACTTTCTAGGAACACAAGGTATCTTAGATAATTCCTCCTCCTCTCAATCTTGCCCTCACAACAAGAACTCTGTGAGGTTGGTTGGACTTGAAAGTCTGTGGCTGGCCCCAAGTCACCCACCGAGTTTCACAGCTGAACGGGGACTAGAACCCAGATCTGAGTCCCCTGCCCGCACTCGTAACCACGACACCACAGTGGCTCTCCAGTGTTCACTGGTGCGAGGCTTGTCGCATTGGGTACTGCTGAATGTTCAAGTCTCATTGTCTTGAGGATTCCTGCCGCCTTGCTCTTTCTGATGCCAACTGAGCAGGAAGAATATCTGGAGCTGCTGTACATTTATAACTCCCCAAGCCTTGGAACAGCCGTGATAAATACCATTGTCATACAACATACAAGGGGCAAGAGGAAGTCCAATTACTCTGCCCCACAAAATCTCAATACACCCACCAAAAGAAAAAGTACCCATCCTTCCAAAACTCTGCAGGTGTCTTAAATTGGGCCACCTCTCTGCTCTCAATTGCCCACAGAGAGCTATGTGCATTGTTTATTTTTGAAAACCCCAAACTGTAAATGCTACTTTGGAACAAAACTGCCTGTGCTTGGCAGGTTTGGTCCTTTCGGAAGGGGCAACCAGCCCTGAAAATCCCGTCCAATTCTGCAAAGAAATAACAATATTTCTGGCAGCTTCATTTTTTAAAGAAAAAAAATACATGGTAAACGTGTAGCCCTGTTCTCCTTTCACCTATTTGCCTGAAATTTGCCCCACAGAATCCCTTTATAAGGATTGCAAAAATAATTCAGTTCTGACCAAAAGGAACATTATAGCTATGCCTTGACTTCTAATGGTAAACATCAGGAGGCACGAAGACGGAGATTTCTGGAGTACAACCGAGTCAAAGGAAGTGGCCTTTGGCAAATGGCCTTTGGCAAGGCTTGGGCTGATTTCAAGATCCAGATCAAATGGAATCTTGACACTTGCTGTACACCCCTAATTTGTATATTAGGGTGTTTTTCTTCAGTAGCCATTGCCTGTTAAGTTGTATTTGGCCCTTCAGCCCTGTGCTTGTCAGAAGACATGACGTTACGATGATGAATTCTCTGCTTCCCTCACAGGGGCAGAGTTTGGAAACTTCTCCCTTCCCTTTTCCAGGAACTTAGTTACTTTGATTCTGTGCATGTCAAAGTGACTTTCTATTTACAAAACTGAAACAGGCAAAACAAAAATAAAGATTGCTTCTGTTTCTTCACCAGCTGGTGATACAAACTTCCACACCTGCCTTTCCTCTACCTCTTTGGAATTAATTTTGCACCCCTAACTGTTCATTTTCATGTCTCTCTGTAATAGACATTACAGAAATACCAGTTTCTGCTGCAGTGTGTTCTCTGATAGGTGGATCTCAATGGTCACAGCTTTAGAGAAAAGGTCCTGTGTGTCATAAGCACAGAGCTACTACTATTTAACTATGTAGTATATGATTGCTATTATTAATACCTAGAAAGCAAGTCCTTGACCTTAGTGGGAAGAAATCAATTTGAAGCATTTCGCTTTGAAGTGCATGGCGAGAGCCTTTGCTAACAGTTCCTACAGTGCAGCATTTTAACTTGAAGATAAGTAGTTTGCTTATCTGAAGAGGGGAGAAGTGCCGTGGCCTAAATTTGCACTGTACTGGCTGATACATGAGGTGTGTTACCAGAGAAGTGCCAGGTGGAAAATCATGACTCTGTCGAGCTCATGGGGAAACCTTGGCAGTTCCAAGGTGGGCCCCACAGGTAAGACGTCTGAGTGTTGCCTCTTGGTATGAGAGCTGGTCACGCTCCACAGGTGCTCTTTTCCTCCACTGATGACATTTTTAGCACTCTGCCCCAGATTGTGTTTGGTGTCTAAAATCACACAAGTAGATGAAGCAGCACACTGTTGTATCGTTTGCAGCAGAAGACCAATTTTCCGTGGCCCAGCAAACTGGAGTGGAGGTGAAATAAATGGCTCAGCTTTGCTTCTAAGGAAAGCAAGATTCAGGACGTAATGAGAGATTCCAGAGGTGTCCCTCTGTTGTTACCATTTTACGTGCCGGTCTCGCATCTGGAGTAGCCAAGCTGCTAGGTGAGGCCAACTTAAGTTGGGGCCTGATTACCAAATGAAGTGAAAAGCACTTCTAGCCACCGGATCAGTTCCTGCAGGATACCATGCATTCCTGAAATACAGACGGTAGCCATGGTATTTGCACGACGAACCCTTTCCACAACTTCAGTGGCAAAACCTTCCAGAGTTTGCTACAGAGAGCTAGGAACCAATCTCTGCACTTCCGACTGAGACCACTAGATGGGGAGGCAGTCCCAATTTTGCTAGCTCAGCTTCTCCATTTTTCCTGCCCCTCAAGCTCCTGCAAGATAGGAAGAGGTGTGTCCTGTGCAGAAGTCTCTGAATGTAGCAATGCACATTTCTAACATCCTTGTGTACCTTTCAAGTTGGCTTCCTAGAGCGGGCAGGCTGCTAAACTCTCCCAGTTGCTAAACAGAAACTCATGGGAACTGTTGAGCAGTGGGGTCCAGGTGTGTGGAAAAGATACTCTGTTCTGCTTGATGCTGCTCCTGCAATAGGTTCTTGCAGAGTCTAAGTGGGGTTCTGTGCTCCATCAGCAAAGGATCTGTGCATCAAGAGCTGAATTTCCCCCTCTCCCAGCTTTCTTCTCTACACTTGGACCTGGTTCACACTGTCACTGCAATCCACTCTTTAAGCCACAATGGGCTTAAAAAGGCCACCCAACAGAGAATGGTATTCTTTATCTTACTAACTTTCCTGGCTGAGCCATCTGTTTGCCCATTCATGGCAACCAAATGGATCCATCTGATTGCCCTAGTCCAGGGAATTTCCTTAAAATCTTAGGTCTAGTCTAAAACAGACTAGAATGTAACCCAGTTCATGCACACATTTCCTCACCATGCCTTCAGCAGGTGCAGGGAAGTCTGTAGAATTAGCTGTTTGTTCCCCACAACCCACCCGCATTCTCCTCTCTCCCTTTTGCCGTGCTCTCTGTAACGGGCCATTTAGTGTAGGGTCTTTGTGCTGAAGGAACTAGAAAAGAGCATCATGTGGAAGGGCATTTCACTGGAGACCAAGGTCAAGATCATCCAAACAATTGCATGCCCAATTGCAATGTATGGGTGTGAAAGATGGGCAATGAACGCTGATGGGGAGAAAATGGATGCGTTCAAAACGTGATCCTGGAGGAGAGCTTTGCAAACACCCTGGACTGACAGACCGTCAAGGGGGTCCTGGATGAAATCAAGCCAGAACTTTCCCTAGAAGCAGAGGTGACGCACTGGGGCTGCCCTGCTTCGGACACATCATAACAAGGCAAGACTTCCTGGAGGAGACCATCATGTTCGGAAAAGTCAAAAGCAGAAGATGAAAGAGGAGACCAAATACGAGATGGACTGAATCCCGGAAACACCCTTGGACTTGGACGTGCTGAATGGAGCTGTGCTGGACAGGAGGGTTGCGAGGGCTTTCCTTCACAGGGTCACCGTAAAATGGTGTGTGACGACACACAGCAAGGTTCTTTGGCCAGGAGATTGTTGGAAGCAATGTCCCCTTGGGAATTCCATTCCCCTGCTCCCTCTTCATGGCTTGAGCGAATGGCGTTGCTCCATGGAAACCGCGAGAAGCCCAACCCTCCCAGGCTTCTAGTAGGCATCTTTAGAGGGGCGGTAGGAAAGTTTTGCAAGCCCCAAGGGCTGCCTCCCAAGTGTTGGTCCTGCCCTTCGGTTAGGGCAGCCCAGGTGGCTTTTCACTCCCAAAACCCCTCCTGGCATCAGGTCCCC
Source organism: Varanus komodoensis (assembly GCF_004798865.1). Taxonomy (NCBI): domain Eukaryota; kingdom Metazoa; phylum Chordata; class Lepidosauria; order Squamata; family Varanidae; genus Varanus; species Varanus komodoensis. Next base: position 7,178,732 of record NW_025336059.1, read on the forward strand.
AAGGTGTGGTGCTCGGCTGCTCTGTCCAGGTTCCGGGGCTGGAAGCGCCCCTGAGGTCACTCCCTTCCCGGCTGTTGTTGCAGCTGGAGGAGCCGAGGCCGTGCTGGTTGGCGTGCGTGGCTCCTTTGCCATGCAGGTGCTGTTTGCGGAGTATTTATATCATCTCGGTGCAGCTCTTCGAAAGCTGGAGGTGTTCTGGAGTCACAGCCGGGACTTTATTGCTTGTTCTTCCCTTCCACCTGAGTCATGCTTGGAGGGCGGACGTCTGCCGGGAGGAGGGGCACTGGATACACGGGCCCTTGTTGCTGTGTCTTCCCCGCCCCTCATTTCTTGACCCCAGAACTCTGAACACAGGCAGCCTTTCTGCTGGTCACTGAGTGTGAGTGCAACTGCCAGCCAGGCAGTTCTTTACCTCCAAGGCCGCCTCTTAACCTGAAGAAGCCCTGGGCTATTTGTGTTATTCTTGGCAGGCCCGGCCTGGCCCTTTTCAAACACGGAGTGAGTGTGCACGGAGGTGCCGAGTGGGAGCCAGTGCGTGTTGTTTGTGTTGGAGCCTCTGCAGAGGGAATTAGTTCAACCCTACTGCTAATTGCTCCTGAAGTGCAAGGACTCTGTGAAACACACGGACTCGCTCTGGGCCGCTCACTCTCCCCAGCAAGTGTCTGTGGAGCGTCTTGCTTGCTGGAAGATGCCAGACAAAGTCCTCCGTAGCCCAGCAGAAGCCCCCCTTGCCCCTTTCGACTTGTACGTGTTCCAGAGCTCGGTTCTGGCTGTGCAGACTGGGGAGTGAGGTTTCTTCTGGCCCGGCCTGGAGCCTGCACGAGCACCGTAAGAATGCCTCTGCCCTTCCCAGTTGTTGCATTGGATGGCTTTGCCAAATCCCCCCCTTCTCTCAAGGAACCTTCAGTGCCCTTGAGTACTTCCTTTCTTTTCTCAGGTCCCGAGAACCCAGATTTGGCCCAGAGGGCAAGGAAAGTTCTTCTGGATTGGCTTGGGTGGGGGGGCAGTCTTTCCTTTCGCAGTATTCTGCCCCCACAAGCCCCCACCCCCTGTGGTTTATGGCCTGCTTGCTTCCCCTCGGCTCACAAGTTCACAAGCATTGGTTAGTAGTGTAGATTCTACATGGGAGTTGTGACCCAACACATCTGGAGACCATAAGATTGGCTAGGCCATAAGGCCTGGGCCTAGGTGAGAAGGGGCACTGCTGCGCCCTACTCTAGAACTCTTGCACCCAGTCAGGAAAGGATTCTTCTCAATTAAAAGAGGTTGCAAGGAAGAGTAGAAACCAAGTAGAAAGCACCCCCCCACACACACACACACCCTGTGCTATCTGTAAACTCAAATTCCTTTCTCGATAGAGTCCATCCACCTCCTATTTGGTCTTCCTTTTCTTCCACCTTTGACTTCCCCTAGCATGATTGCCTTCTCCTGGGAATGTTGCCTTCTCGGGATGTGCCCAACATAAGCCGACCCAAGTTCTGGCTTGATTTGATCTAGGACCCTTCCCCCAGGCTGCTTTTACCCAGGCACATGCTCATAAAAAGCAATCGTGCGCCCCGCTTCTTGAAAAGTCAGGCGCCACACACATCAGACGCGTGCTTTAGAGCCGTGTGAAGGCAAGTGTGTGTTGGGTCATTTCTTCACACCGGAGCTCCTCCAGTTTCTCCATTTTCACAGCCTCGGTTGGGCTGCTGCTGTGCCAGACGCGGCCCGGATGGTGGTGGGGATTCTCTTTGTGCCCCATGCGCACGCTTTGCTCCTGCAAAGCAGCACCAGGCCTGTAGAGGATAATCTCAGCCAAAGAAAGAGAAGTGGAGCAGGGAATATGGAAGACTTAGAGGAACAATACACACTTGTCAGGGCGCTCCTGCTTAATATAGTTTTACATGCAGTAAGTTGCCAAAGCTGGGAGATTATAATGCTTCTTGAGGTGGAGAAATGGTTAAGGCGGCGCTGGAGTAAAATGAGCTGAGGCCTTCATGAAGAAGGACAAAAGAGAGAGAGCGCTTTGGGTGCTTCGGCGTGGTGAGAAGCACAGAGTTAAAATGCCACAGAGGGAGTTAAAAGTTGCCTTAAAAAATCTGAAAACAGAGAGGCAGGTGAAAGGGATAAAATAACATCAATTTCAGCGCGATGCAACATGTTGGAATTATCCCAGGATCAGAGGCGGAATTTGGGAGCTAATATTGGAGAGAGTGGGAAAGGGTCTGTCAGACCAACAGAAAAAGAAAATGGCTTTCAGTGGTTCCACTCATTGTTCCAGGGATGCCATTTTTGCAAAGCGTTTTACAGAGTTCGTGTAATGAAAGGTGTGAAGGCTTTCTCGATACTTGTCTGTGCCTGGATGTTTCAGTATCTATAGCTATGGGAGGTAGACAATGCAACCCTTCCTCAGCCTCAGCTGAGAGAAAACAAAAAAGCTTCTGCTTCTTGTGGATGCACTCCCCTGAAGTGGGAGAGTAATCAGCCCTATCACAAAAATACACAAAGCTAATCTTTCAAAGGTTGAGAAAAAAATGCCCCAGCAGCTCCTTCGAGCCCCTTTATTCTGGAAAGAAAACCGAGCACAACAGGTGTAGCATATTACCCTTCCGTGAGGATTTGCCCCTAAGTCTGTTTTGGTAGGAATATGGAACGACCTGCAAGAAGACCCTGAATTGGTGTCAAAAGGTGCATGAGATGTTTGGGCATCCGCCCCAGGCTCCTTTGGAACAAACGCCGTCCTAGCTCTTTTGCGTTACACACATTCAAATCTCTAGCCTTTTTCTGCAGCCTAGTCACACTTCCTGCCATTTTTGGAACCCATTTCTTCTGCAGATTTCTTCAACCAGTTCCTCACTAAATGTGTCTTGGGTGCAGTTCACACTGTGAGACCTGGAAGCTAAGAGCTTTTGCTTCATGGGGGGAAAGGTGTAAGAACTGGTAGGCCCTCCTGTTTCAAATCACAGATCATGCACCTCTTCCTGGTTCAGCTGCGTATACCTGGGTCCCAACATTGTCATGTCTAGGGTCACGCAACTGGGCACAGAGGTACCGAGGCAGTGAGACGGTTGCTCCAATAGCAACCCACTGAGCTTTTCAAGATCAACTTCCTGCAAGGGACGTCACCCCATCTTGAAATCCGAGCTGAAGAGCCAGTGGCAAAAGCTTTATGAAGGCCAGTAAGCATCTCGAGTTGAAACAAGCACTTGGACTGATATTAAAGGTATCACGGTAAGAGCCAACGGAAAGATGTTAACTTGGCCCCATGAAGGATTTTGCACGAGACCCCACAATCGGAATGTATTCAAGTGAGGATGCTCGACCCAAGTCATCTACGCCTAATGTTTCCCACACCACTGTTATTTATACGGAATCAAACTATTGGTCTGTTTAGCTCAATATGCATGACACTGACTGGCAGCATCTGTCCAAGCTTTGACATGAGCCTTTTCAGCCTTCCTGGGAGATTCCGGGGGGTGAAGACCTTTTGCATGGAGAAAATGTGTTTTGTCACCCCGTGAGAGCCCTCCTCGTTCATCGTGGCAGCAGATCCTAGGACAGCAGTGGAGGATGCTACCATTGCTGGGTTACAAAAGGCTCTGAAGCATTCTGCCTACCGGGCCATCTGGCCATCTCCATCCTTATTTTGAATTGCGAAGGAGATTGGATCAGGCCACAGGTCTGTCGAGTCCAGCATTCCAACAGGGCCAAATATCGTGGGATATTTTTAGACCAGTGCAAGCCTGGACACCCTAGGAACATAGAGGCAATTGCTGGGGGGCTGGGGCCCCCCTAAGTACATGACTGTGATGGGTCAAGAGGCAGAACTATTTGCTTTGTGTCTTGCACTGAGCAGGCCATGCTGGGAAGGCATATCCTCTCCTCCAGCCCTCCTCCACCTAGCTTGAAATGCTCTAATTTTTGAAGGTCATTTCCTCTGGACACTTAGAACGTGCTGGGGAGATTGGGCGGCTTCGTTCCTCTTTCCTTTGATCTGCTCGTTCCCAGGCTGAGAGCTGCACTTGAGGAGGTTGAAAGACATGTTTTTTTTCGAGCGCTCAGCTGGCCCTCACCGTCTTGCCCTTGCATTGCTAATGTCCTTCTTACCAGCCCTGTCAGACTTGCTACCAAGAACCTGACTTTGCCCTTTCTTTCCAGGATAGCTTAGCTCATTGCTGCAGATTCCTGTAGAGGTTTGCACAATAAAGGGGTGCATCTAAAGAGTGGCACTCTGGGTGCTGGAAACTGACCAGCGGAGGCTCTTGCAGTCGTGCGCCTGGAAGTCTCTTCACACCCCTGCCTCATCTTGCTCTCTCGGCCAGGAGCAACGCTGGATACCTAGAAGAAAATTGGAGCCCTGCTTCTTCAGCCAAACCTCCTGCCAAACATGCCTGCAGGGCATGGGGGGAGTTGTTGGGTCCTGAGCACCGGTGGCTTGGGGCTTGGTGCTGCCGGATATGAATGCTGCATAGACCTGTCAGGACCACTGATTGCCTTATCTGTCTTGAGATGGCCTAAGCCCCTTTTAATGCCAGTGGAAGCAGCCGCCATTGCTAAACCTTGTGCCAGAGGGCTGCACACTTAGCGTGACATGTGGGAAGCCCTCCCTCAGTCTTGCATCTTGCAGCAGTCACTTTCCCCACATGACCCCATCTTTGGAGGGAGATCCTTTCCCCATGCTTTTTCGGACACTGCATAATTTGCTAAACTCCCAGCCCTCTTATTTGCCTCCTCTCTAAATGCACAAGCCCCAAGTCTTCTGCCTCTAACAGAGGTTTTGCTCCAGCCCCCATGATGCGGAGTGCCCACTTCTCTGCACCTTTGCCAGCTCTACAGCCAGGGGGCCTTTTGGCCCAGTGGACACATTTGGCATTGGAGAAAGAGTTCCGGGTGCCAACACAACATGCCTTTTGTGGATCGCCACTTTGGTGTCTGTCTGGTCTTTGCATCTGAGGCAGCATTTTATTCAGAAAAAGTCTTGTTTGAACACTGCAGTTGCTCTTTAATCAGGGGTTGTCTAGCTTGGCTTCTTGCTGGAGGTGCAGGAGAGCTAATGTTTCTTTTAAACATCTGTTATGGCCATGTCCAAAGAGTTGCTTCTTTTTTAGCAGGAGATTATTAACCATTTTGTTCTGGAACTGCACAAACTGAAAATTAATTTCATATTCATGGGTAAGCACAGGCTTTTAAATTATTTACCCGTTTCATGAAATTAACAAATGGGGAGGAAATGGATTCTCTGCACTTCTGACAGTTAGATGCCTGATATACAAAATGAGAAGGGTAAGGCTTGCGATACAGTGTACTGAAAACCTTACACTTTCATTTACAAATGGGTGACAAATAGATGACAGCTTCATGTGGTTGCCTGTTTGAATATTTTGCCCATTTACGTGGCAGCCTAAGTACAGTTGCTAGAATTGAAATAGCTAGAAACAAAATCCTTCTCATCCATGTGTATTACAAAATGGAATTTTTCTAAAATTATCTTTTGGGAGGCTCATGGGTGCTGCATCACGGAATCGTTCCTGGGGAAGCGACAGGCACTGCACTCCACATCCCAGTTATGGAGGCACAATGGATGCTGGCAAAGGCATCGAAGCACTGGCAGCTTTCCGTTCAGCCACCCCACCGAGGATTCCTAGCCTAGATGTCTCCATCAAACCATTTGCCTTGATTTCAAGATCTCTTTCCTGATCTGCAGCTTCTGGACCTGCACTGAGATTGAACTCTATTTGCTGTTTGGTTGCCCATCCACCCAGTTTGGAGAAATCCTTTCAGAATGTTCCTGTTTCTCTTCGGCTGTGCTGTTTTCCCCTTTCTTTTTCCAGCTGCAGGGAAAAGCTGCCAAGCTCAATCACAACAAATGACTGCATTTGGCCAGGGTTTCTCATGCACTTTCTTGAGGAATCAATGGTGCCCTTGCAGCCTGTGGGTTTGCTGTATCTGACTAGGGAACCGGTGGCCCTCCAGATGCCGGGCTCTAACTCCCATCATCCATATTAGCCCTGTTGGATAGGGCTGATTGGAGTTGAAACGTCCAGAATATCTTGAGGCCGGCAGATTTCCTGCCCTTGTGCTTCAAGGATCCAAGGTGCTTCTTTTCAGACTGGTACGGTGGGGCTACCTCTATTCACTATTTTGCCGATTCTTCCAGTCGGTGGTCACAAAGACCTTCTGCTTTCTGTCTACAGCTGCAGGGACTAGCTCCATGTTTTCACTTAAAAACTTTTATTCACCCCCTGATCAAATAGAAAATTCTAGGAAGTTAAACCCAGTACAGCATTTACCATCCATCGCTCACGTTGAACCTTCTTAGCTCGAGACAAAACTGCTACACTTACTAAGGAATATAAGCTTAAATGAGCAGAACCCATAATTGCCAGGATTACAGAATCTCACCCCAGTGCTTAAAAAAATAGGAAAGACCGCTCAAAAGTGAGTCACAATGCATGGTAGAAATTGTGTAGCCAATGGCACGGTTTAAAACAAACAGAGCCAGGTTCAAAAAAGCAAGCCGAAGTACCATGCGGTTTGGAAAAGCAGCATCCGAAATCTTAAACTGTCCCAGCTCCCAAGCAAGCAAGTTGTGCCACAAGGAAACGTACGAGGGAAGTGGTCAGACTTGGCCTTCGCCCGTCCGCGGCTGCCAGCAGAACTGAACGCTGTGACAGCCAAAAGCTGATTCAGAGAAACTCAGAAGTGCGTATTTGCAATAATTTAATGTTTCTTTCTCCTCCGTGGGGTGGGACGCCATCAGTGAGCAAAGTGGGGCCAGCAGTGACTTGGAGGGGAATGGCCAGTCACCTCCAACCCCAGCCGAGAGGCTGGCAGTGTGGTAAGATCATTTGGTGCGCAAAGGCCACGAGGACCTGACCACATGAGCAGCAAAAGCTCCTTCCAGGGGACTGGAAAGAACACGATGGTCTCTCAGGATGTTACGACCCTGGGAGACGTTTCCCGGAACTTCTCTTTCATCTCTGAAAGTCTTGCCCGTTTTACAAGGGAGATGAATTCAGGGCAGTCTCCACTGTGCCATTTCTGTGGCTTAGGCTATGGACTGCGCTTCTTTTTCTGTGGCGGGGGCCTGAGATGGAGAAATGCAGGACCCCTGGCCAGGTTATGTACCTGTTCTTGATTGGGAGGGGCACTCCAGTACGCCGGGCAGTGATTGTTCGAATTGCTGTCTGCTCTGCAGAAGCCGGGGCCAAACCTGAGGTGTCCCCCGCACTGAATAGAGGCTCTGACACAGAAGGACGTTCGCTGCTCAACTGCCCCAAAGGAAGAGGCCTCGGTCTCAGCTACTGTCCAGCTTGCCTTCACAAGGCTGCAGGTCAGGCACTTCGGCTACTGACTTCCGAACACATCTGCTGGATTCAGCTCTTCGCAAGCCCACAGCAGTGATTATAGTGAGATGTCCCTATAACCCAGCCCCATGCAAGCCCTCTTGCTCCCTGCGGGGAGGAGAACTCGTGCTGCTGCCACATGTCTCACCACCCCACAAATTTTCCTTTGCTGCTCTGTTGGCTCGAAGGCTCAGTGTTGCACTGATGATGGGAAAACTAAAGGGGACACGGCAAAGCAGACCCATGGCTGCCCCACCGAGGGGCTGGTGGCCATCTCCAGGACACCCGCTGCTCAAGCGAGCACTGTGGATCGCCACTCTCCCACCCCATCACCTGGTGAGAAGAAAGCTGGACTTATCTGCACAGCATCAGAACTGTACCCTGCGAATCCTTGGACTAGGAGCAGCCCCTGAGGGCTGGACTCCAGGTTTTGGTTTTGGTGGTGCCGGGCTGGGATGCTTCTGTGGCTTGAGCAAGAGGAGTTTCTTGGACTATGCTTCTGTGTCTCCCAACAGCCCGGGTCTGTAGCTCCAGGAAAACGGTGCATGGTCCCTGCGATTCAGTCTGCCTAGCTCAGTCCTGATGACCAGGGACTCCCCCAGAGTGTCATGGAGAGGGTCTCCCTAGCCCTGCTGGGGAGAGGGCAGCAATTAGGCCTGAAACCCTTTGCATCCCAGTGAGCTATGGGTGTCCCAATGAACTGAAGAATCTGAGTCAGAGCAGGAAACTGACCAGCTTGGTGTTGTCTGCTCTGGCTGGCCATCGCTGCCCACGTTTCAGAGTTGGGTCTTTCCTGGCCCTACCTAGAGACTGAAGCGGGGGCTTCTTCAAGCAAAGTGTGCCTTTCCCCCCAAACCCATCTCCCTTTGCAAGGAATTCCACTCCCTCTGCACAGAAAGGAAGGGAAGGCCGCTGTGCTGGAGCTTCTGTGAGAGCAGTTGAAAATCTCAAGGCTGCTGCAGGTCTGCACAGGGTTACGGAGTGATGGATGGCCTTGTTTGTTTGCAGACCGGGCCAGCTCTGCCGTAGACTGGGAAACTGAGATTTAGTTTGTCGCTTCCTGTTCCAGGCAAGATTCAACACTACAGAGACGCTTCCAGTTAGCCTCTGCCAGCTGTGCCAGGAGGCTGCCCAGATGTCTGCCACCTTCTCCTCCCGTGCTGCCAGGCTAGCTCTAGAGAGGATTCTGCCACCTCTGGCACTGCAGATCCAGCCTAGCAGTGCTCTGGGGAATCCGCCCCACAATGTCGACTGTGCCTTCACGGCTCTGCCTGGCTGAGGAACACCTCCCCTCCCTCGCTTCATGTTGCCACCCTCCACCAGGGCAAATTATCCAGTAAAGACTATGCCTCGAATCTGATTCCTGCATCAGTTTTCCTTTTTAATTTTTTCCATGACAAAGTAGCCTTGTGCTTGCAGCAACAGGGTCTGGCCTCTGCCTTTGGCGCGCAGAATTCACCCTGCACGAGTGGAGATTGCCCGTAGCAAGGAAATGCCTTGGCCATGCAGCAGGAGTGGGGGGGGGGGCAGCAACTCCCTCCCACCCACTCCCCTTCCCATCCAGTTCAGGAGCACAAGGATGAACTTGCTGTGCTGGAAGACCCCTGATTCAGACAGAAGAGCTTCAGCACAACTTAACGGTAGTGCATGGAACAGATCTAGTCTGTGGATTTACAATCCCTCCCAGAGGTTTCTTGTACAAGCTCTGGCAGAAGGAACGGGAGCTGTGAAAGAGCACTGCTGTTGTTGGGGTGCGGCTTCTGCACATTCCCCCAGAACTGGGGTGAGGAAGCTTCCATTGGGACTGCACCTCATGTTTCTTTGTGCACGTGTAGGTACCAGTTGAGACGCGGCACCTTAAACTCATCCTGCTCCAGGGATCCAGCACAAGCCGCTTGAAGCCAATGGGTGCCAATTCCACTATATTCATCCCATTTGGTCCTTAAAGCAGATCCTGGATCAAAACCAGGCGCAATTTAGAAGGCTGAAGTCAAAGCAAGCTGAATATCCTCAAGTCCCAGTGTGCCAAGGACACTAGCTCATTCTGCCAAGGACACTAGCTCATTATGGTGGGTGTCCTTCAGATTCTTCCTTCTCTCTGAAAAATCTGACAATGCAGGCTAGATTTCTGGTTGGCAGCAGGAGCATCTGAACACATGGGCCTGATGGGCACTTGCCCGCGGGCTCCATACCAATCTGTGTGTGTTAACCCTTGGAAAATCGGAAAACTTCCAAAATTAACAGTCATTGTAGTTGTCGTAGGGGCCCCAGGACACTGCTTTGCCCGGGGCCCGTCATGCTGTTCAGACGGCCCTGGTTGGCAGCACTGTCAGCACATGCCAGCCCCCTTATTCCTGGAGAGCAGGCTGGGGAACATGGGACCTGATGCTGGACTACAGCTCCCCACACCCCGAAACACTGACCATAATGGCTGCAGCTGGTGCAAGCTGGTGCCCGACATGAGAGCCACGGGTTCCCCACCCCAGTATACTGACTCTCCCCTTTCTAAGCACCAGTGCACAGCAGAGGGTGCGCGCGCATCTCCATTGACGAGTACCTCAAATCTGGCCTTGAAAAGACACACAAGGAACACAAACCAAAGCTCCCTGGCTCAGGCGGTCCCGAGACTGGGGAAAGCCTCTCCTGCTGACTATTGAGGGTGCTGTGGGTCTGATGAAGGGTTCCGCTGTGGGGCTGCCACTACAGGGAGTGTGATGCTCCGTATTTATCCTGCTTCTCGTCGAGCACAATAAAGCCCTGAGCTCATTCAGCTTGGAACGGGTCTCAGTGTCAACATAAAGCAAAAGCGAAGCTGGACCAAGCTGGCATTTACTAGGGCCGGTCTTCACTGATGGTGTTTAGGAATTCTAAACTCACACACGGTTTGTTCTTGGTTGCCTTCTTGGCCATTGTCCTAGAAGGACACATGCAGGAAGACTAGCAACTGTCCCTTCTGGCAGCGGCGTTTGTCGGCTTAATGTCCAAACAGGAGAAAATGCCTCACAAGGGCTTAACCTGAGAAGTGGCCATCCTTTACCAGCCTGCTGCTGGGATCCCACATGGGAAGCTGCAGTCCAAAAATGAATATCATTCCAAGAGAAAAGGCGTTCTGCCAATGCAAGCTGCAAGATACGAAGCTGCCGCATCTGGATTCAGAGCACTATTTGGAATCATTGGAAATTCTCTTTGGGGTCTCAGACCAGAGAACCGAACCTTGGGCTGCCTGCGTGCAAAGCTCGAGGTTGTCCAGTGAGCTGGGGAGAGCGGAGGGATGCAAGTGTGGAGGGGGCGGTGGCCCAGGTTACCCTCACAGAACACATGTTTTGGGGGGCGGGGCTTTACCATTAAACCGGGTGTTAATCACTCAAGGCTGAAAAGAGAATCGGCTACCTCTCTCCAGCTCTGTGAATCAGATGGGATAGGTTGCAAGGCCGCCAGGTGTCTTGGGATCATCCTTTCTGAGGAAGCAGTTGAGTTTCCAAAGTGCAAGCAGTGGGATCAGCTGCCTTAAAAAGCACACAAGTACCCTGGAAGAGGCTAGCGATCAACGACCCTCGATGCACTCAAGCCTCCACACACTCACTGAAAGAACTGGAGGGGAATGTTGTCACACAACAGGAAGCCACAAGCAATGGGATGTGACGTTGGGTCCAAGCATATTTCTCGGCCGCCTCCTCCTGGCAGAGCGCGCGAAGGGGCCCTTTCTGGGCGGACGGCGCAACTCCCACGGTGGAGATGCGGCTGCTGTAGGGCTCAGCGGCCAAAAAGCTCCAGCCGGACCTCATCTGGAGCCTCTTCCAGGGACCACAGCACTCCCCCACCCCATCACTGCCACAGCAAGCGGCCTTGAATGCGTGCCAGCACCCCCTCCACTCACTAACCTTTCCCCTCTTGCTCCGCTCGAAAGAGGAAAACCATGAGGCCTTTGGAGCAAAGCTGTGCTGCTCTTCTCCAAAGGCTTCCTAGAACAATCTGCAGAAACAGGAATGTGGCTCATGCTAAGCCAGGCCTTCAGCCCTTGCTGTCCATGCAAGCAGCAGCAGCTCTTCGTGGCTGTGGAAAGGAGTCTTTCCAGGTCTTACCTGAAGGTCCTGGGGATTAGCACTTAGGCCTGCTACAGGTGACTCTTGTGCACCCCCCTTGGGCTACGTGTGGGGTGGGCAGCTGCTCAGTTTTAATGGTCCTTCTGGTGGGAAGCTTAATCATGCACCTTCAGGCCCCTTAGCCAGGTGTTCAGTGCCCATCAGGCAGGCGGGAGACCCTGCCATTCTTATCATCTGTAAGCCTCACTGGGTTTAGCAGGGTGCAGTCCAGGTAAGTGCACATAACGTTGTAGCCCTAATTGTCCTTCGCCATAAGGTGCCACATACCTGGACCGACAGAAGGACAAACAAGCAGGTCCTAGAGCAAATCAAGCCAGAGTTTTCCCTAGAAGCAAAAGTGACAGCACTGGGGCGATCATACTTTGGACGTGAGACGGCAAGACTCCCAGGAGAAGACAATCCTGCTAGGAAAAGCCAAAGGCAGAAGAAGAAGAGGAAGGCCATTTAAGAGGTGGATGGATTCCATCCAGGAAGCCGCAGCCTGGAATTTAGAGCAGCTCCACTGGGATTTCAGGGGACATTTTGGAGGGCTTGGTAAGAACTGGATTCACATGGTCACCATTCGTCAGGGAGGACTTGACGGCACATCACAACAAGTAAGCTATTGCGTAGCAGCTTACAGAGGTACTGGTTCTTGGGCGTGTGTGTCTTTGGTGTGCATGCTGACTCCTCTATTGACGCCTGAATGGTCAATCAAGCTGGTTTCAGTCTTCACCTGATCCTGGCCTTCTCATACCTCTGTCTACCTATTTCTCTGCCTGCATGCTGGTAGCGCACTTTTTGGCAACAGTTGGGCGGTCCCAGGCATCCCCAGGTTGCTGCGAGGACATAACAAGGAAAGAAACCCACAGCAGGCCTAGATAGATTGAACAGCAGTTCTATGGTTTATTGTTCAAGGAGCAATCTCGGTAAGAACTGGTCACCTGTCGCACTCAAAATGGAGAAAGCGAAGAAGCACCTCAGAGCAAAGACTGGACCGGGGCAGGTGGACATCCCTGGAGATGACAGCCCCAGAGTCAGCCCAGAGCTGGGGCCATCCACTCTGTCCCTCAGCGCCTTCCATCGTTCATGCACAATTGCGGTACTTCCCAGCAGAAGCGGCTCCAAAGGAATTGCACGTTTATTCAGTCCTTTCCTCCTTAACAGAGTGTTGCTTTTGGTAAGAAAAAGGGATGAGGTGGACTGGGGAAACACAAGAGGTTCACACACAGAAGACGTAAATTCTGTGAATGAGCCACAACTAGAAAGGGCTCAAACACAAGGCGCAGTGGAGTACCCCAAGAAAGAACCACAAATTGTGGCGAAGAATGCTTTTGTGGAAAAGAGCCGCTGCTATGGGAAAACTACTCCCGGTGTACATGGAAGGAGGGTTTAGGAGCCAAGGTGTACTGGAGGAAGGAGAGAGGCATGCTCAGAAAAGAAGGCTGGGAAGGAGGTGAGATCTACACCAGCAGCTTTGGCAGCGTTGTTGGACTGCAACTCGCTTCAGTCCTAGCCAGGGAAACCTATGATCAGGATTCGAATCGGAACCAAATTGGGTGGGATACATGCTCACTGATTCTGCCCCAAGGGCTGTGCAAGGGGTCCGGGAAGCAAGCCATGTGACGCCAGGGCCCGGAGATTCGATGATGGAAAAAGAGCCTTGCATTTGTACTGTCGATGCCATTAAAACTCAAAACGCACCCCATTAGATGGCCACAAGCCAGTTCATTTTGTGAAATGGACATACTGGTTTTATCTGCAGGAAAAGATGCGTGGCCTTGTCTTGCAATGCACCCAGTGGAAGCTGACGTGGAGTGAGTGGATAAGGAAAGAGCTGGTGATGCGGGAAGTGAGAATGAGGGGTGAGAAAGGTAGACGGGGGAACAGAAGCACTTCTTCATTCATCCTATGGGACTCGCTGCCACAGGTGTGGCGATAGGCAAGGTGACTCTCAAAGCGGAGTTGATAAATTCATAGTGAAGAGGTCTTTCAGTGGCTGGTAGCGATGCTGGTGGCTAAGCACCTGTCTGTACAGAAGCAATATACCCTGGGCTATCGTAAGCTGGGGATCCGCAGCAGGAAGGGCTCTTGCGTTCATGTGCTGCTTGCTGGCTTCAGAGGGAACTGGTTGGCCTCTGTGGGAAAACAGGATGCTGGATTACATCCGTCTTTGGTTGGATTAGCGGGACTCTTCTTATGTTTACATGGACAGCAGCAACGGCAATCACAAGACCATGACGAAGGCCAACACTGCTGCTGCCTGCAACACTGGACTTTTTGGAGCTGGGATTTTAGACGTACTGAGCACATGTGGTTTTGCATACCTCAGCTCAGCCATCAGCTCAAATGGAGACTAGCCAAGACGACGACCAAAATGGGAAAGGGTGGCAGTGAAGGAACGAGTAGAGATCAAGTATAGGGGCGTTTCTCTGGAGACCAAGGCCAAGAACATTGCTATTGCTTTCCTGATCACTGTGTACAGGTGTGAAAGCTCGGCAGGCAAGGAAGAAAACCGGAGGAGGAAAATAGATGTGCTCAAAACATGGTGTTGGAGGAGAGCTTTGCAAAGACCCTGGAGCAACAGAAGGATGAACAAATGGGTGCCAGATCAAACCAAGCCAGAGCTTTCCCTGGAAGCAAAAGTGACCAAGCTGAAGCTGCCCTACCTTGGGCACATCATGAGAAGGCCAGGAGACTCCCTGGAGAAGACCGTCATGCTAGGGAAAGTTGAGGGCAGAAGACCAAGGATGAGATGGAAGGACTCCAGTAGGGAAGTGGTCAAGGAGAGGGCATTTTGAAGGGCTTTCAGGCATACAGTGTTCAGTAAGTCAGGGACTACTTGACGGCACATCACAACAAACGCACAGGCAGGATGTGGCAGCAGTGATAGTCCTGGCTGAGTTGTAAGTACTTGTTAGTCCAGCAAAGGGCTGAGTTACCGTAGTCTCCAGATGGTCTGCAGGAGAATGCAAGAATGAGTTAAGGGCTACACTAGCAGAGAAGACCAGGTTCATTTGGAACTGGATAGTTAAAAGTCTCTCAACTTTCCTTTCCTCCAGTTGTCTCCAGCTTTCCTACCATTTCTCTCCTCTGCTCTTTGACCAATTTCTTTCCCCCTCACAGAATCTTCCTTCTAGCCTTCTCCTGTTTTTGGAGTCCCCATCCTTTGTCCAGAAGACTTCTTCAATTTCCTGAAAGGGTATTTCCACAACATTCAGGGCTAAATGAGCTTTCCCCCACGTAACCTTCCCAGTGTTTTGTCCTGCAGTTCCTACCATCCCCAGTAAACAGCACGAATGGTCAGGGATGATGGGGGGTGCAGTCCCAAAACATCCAGAAGGCATCGTAGTAGGAAGATCAGGCTGGAAATCTGTTTGGGTGGCACGGTTCGCTCTTGCTCAAAGACATATATCAGACGCAGAACGCTGCCAGGGTGCCTCCAATTTTCAGTGGCGTTTGCACTCTTTTCTTTCAAAATGTTGGTCACTGGGATCAGGCCTGGCCTTGGATACCAGTTGGGACAGCCCCCCGCAAAGCCGCATGGTCTCCCCAGTTGTTGCTGTTCAGCACTGGGGCAGCAGGGGGCACTGGTGAGCTATCCCACGCCCAGCACTGGACGCCCACAGGAAGAGGGACAATCCGGTGAGAGGGAGTGGCTTGATTGCTTCTGCATGTTTTTTCTTGACTCCAGTTCCTATCCAGCCGCAGCTCCTTTTGTGTCGGTGCTGCAAAGGACTCAAGGAACTGGCCTGGAGAGAGAACGTTGTAGAGTCTCAGTGCCCTCCATCAGTAAGACAAACTCCCCCAGAGCACTAGGGAACTGTTTGGGGTTTGCTCACTGCGTGCAGATTGGTTCTGTTTCTACGTGGCTGAAAGGTATATGCTCAGAGGTACTTCTCACACATTCGGGGCCTAATCCGTGGTGGCATCACACCATACTTTAGAAAGCCGTGAGCACAAATCGCCTGTGGATCAGCGTCCCTTCACATGGAGAACTTTCCTGCCGCCACCATGATAGGATTCTTCTGTGGTGCCTCTGAGCATGTCAACTAGACCTTCCTCCTTTTGGCTGCGATTTGCTTCCGCTGCCACGAAAGCTCCTATGTGTGATGCAGAGAGACCACGACGAAGACCTGGAAATGGCTTCTCCAACGCCTCCACCCAGTTTGGGGGTAGAAAATGAAAGCACATGGTGGGGAGGAGACATAAGACACCCCCATTCAGCAAATTTATCCAGGGGGAGGAAATTCATCCCTCCAGGTTGGGGCTCACCAACAACAATAGCAGAGCTCAGTTTGCATCTCCCACCATGTTGTGAAGAGGTGGCGGATCACATCCTCAGCCCCACGGGTGGGAGAAATTGGGATTACATTGGGTGGGGGCAGTACAAGGAGACCACTCAGACATTTCCCCAGCAAAGTAGCTCCTGTGAAGTTCTGTTGAAAGCATGGGCTGAGGTCTAAAGCGGGAGTTCTACTGAACCATGATACAAACTACGTTTGGGCCAAAAATACTCTGGAAAGCAAGCCGTGCCCCAACCTGAGAATTTTTGGCTGGGGATTCCTCTGGCATTCCAAGTACAAGGTGGCTGAGATACCGAATTTACGGGGCATGGCCCATCCAGGCACTGCTCATGGAAGAGGACCAAGGCAGTGAGAGCGCCCGCTCATTTCAGTGTGCCTCCACCTGCAGAACTCCAGGTAGATATCAGCCCATGCTTATGTGCAAGCAATGCAGGAATGGGAAGGGAAGCTGCTGCTGGAATTTCTCCAGTGTCCTTTCAGATCCCAAACAGTGCCCTTTCCCCATCTTCTCTCGTATGTGCATATATACAGCAGAGACAAAACTGCCGCTCCACTTTTCCCGGTCCAGTGCTAGATCAGAACATCCGTTCCCGGACAAGGCATCTGCGGTCTTTCCTGTCCGTTTCGGGTCTGCGGATGGGGGCCCAGCGGCCGCTTGGGACCAGCCTGTTCCCCCGGCACCGTGCAGCAGGGCAGACCTATTCCTGGAGAAGGCGCTTTATCAGTGGGGCAATAAATAAAGCAGACCAAGACACCTCCACCTCCCAAAAATATAATCATTATTGGAACTTTAAATATTTTCCCTTTAAAAAAAAAAAAAAAAAAAGGAGAAGCGTTTCCTCTCGCAGCGTCTTCTGCCGAGGGGGCTTCGCGCACCGCCTCCCTCCAGCGGCCCTGGGCCCGGCAGAAGGCTTTCCTTCCATGTCACCGACAGCTGTGCATCTCCACAACTCGGTGGCACTGTTTACACTTGACAAAGCAGCACCAGTGGAACTTGCAGCTGCAGCGCTCCACCACCTCCACCTCGTCCGTGTAGAAGCCGCGGCCGCAGCACATCAGCTCACAGCCGTCGATGGCCTTGGAGGTCTTGTTGCACTGCCTTCCGCTGGTGCCCAGGACACCGTTCTTCAAGTCATGGTCACAGAAATCGGGGCTGGAGTCCAAGTAGACCAGATCCTCGTCTGTGTGCGGCTTGAACTGGGAATTCTTGGGGACCAGCACTTTGGTGGAGCCGACCTTCCTCTGCTCAACCTCCGTCGCCCCGTCAAACTTCTCCTTCAGCATGTTGCCCACCTTGCGGAAAGGCGGCATGGCTTTCCAGCAGGTCTTCACCTCGCAGGAGCCCGACACGCCGTGGCACTTGCATTCCACCCGCATGTTGTTCAGGATGGCCTGGAAAAGAAGGGGTGGAGCCGCGACAGTTGTCCCAGGATTAGGAAAGGCAACTCGTGCCACCGCCCCCCCCCCCCAACCTTGTCCGGCCCTGGCTTTCCATGTTCCTCCCCAGAATCCATGATACACACCCAACAGCCAATCATTGCAGAGGACTGAATGCACCAAAAATACCGTTTTCACATTAGAGGGACTCTGCTCCCTGCAGTTGTATTGCTGGCTTTCTGGTATTGAGCCAACCGATTCTGTCTGTCCATGCAAGGTTTATTTTCTGCTATCCTTCTTTACCAGGCATGTAATCTGCAATTTATTCATTTACTTTTAAAATTTGAGGACTGCCCCGTAACCCAAATACAGCTATATCAGCATCAATATTGCCATGGGGCAGCTCTGGGAAAGTGCTAATGTCCGGAGACCCAAGGCCTCCTCTTGACCTCCTTTCAATGTTTTTTTCTCCTTAGCCACTCCAACCGCCACTTTCAAATTCATCACAGTGCGTTAAGGGCCTTCCATTGTTGGAAATCAAAATGGCAGCTTGACCCATCCATTTGGGGCGTCTCAGAGCATGGCTGTTAGCACCAGTCCTACCGGGTAAGCCCACCAGGATCTGGGCCCTCCTGACCCTGCAGCTCACCCCGTCCATGTGACTGAGTCCCCTATCCAAGCCAGAAGCAACCCTGACAAAACTGAGGCTGGCCAACTTTGGGCTTATCGTGAGAGGCCAGACTCCCTGGAAGACCACCATGCCAGAAAGAGCCAAAGGCGGGAGATACAAGGGAAGGCCAAAGAAGAGCTGGATCAGTTCCAGAAGAAGCTTTTAGTCAAGGACAGCACATTTCCGAGGGCATTCCTGGGTAGGGCCACCATACATTGCAGATGACTGGATGGCACCGGATATCTTTCGATGGCGCTGCATTTCCTGCGCTGAGCAGGAGGTGGTACTACAAGGGCCTGCAAGGTTTTTCATACACACCAGAGATGTTTCTAGCCTTTGGCTTGCAAAACTCTATTTGTAAGTGTGTGGACATGGGCTCAAATCTGTGATGAGCTAAGATTACAGTGATGATACGCATTGCCCTGGGATTGTTCCTTGACTCCCCCCAGGATAATGTATGCACCATTTGCGTTTAAAATGCAGAATTATTCTATAAACAATTGTCATCAGAATGTTGGATTCTGCTTCAAACTGGACCTCCTCTGGTCTGTCTAGCCCAATACTGTCAGCACAGACTGGTAGCGGCTGCAGAAGAGGAAGACCAAACGAAGGAAGGACGGACTCCATCAAGGTAGCCACAGCCTTGTTTTTGGAGCAGCTCAGCAAGGACATCAGACGTGGGACATTTTTGAAGGGTTCAGACGCCAGGTTGTGCCTCAGGGCATCCTTTCTTTTCCCGACAGGTTGCCCTCGAAATGTGCTAACTCTCGGACAGCCATTTGTGAAAGATGCTTTCAGCTGGATTCCTGCTCGGAGCCGGGGATTACATTTGATGGCCTCAGGTGGCGCCTTCCAACTCTTTGACTTTGCAGCTCCTGCCGTCGGCAGCTGGGGCCAACTTCAGGGTTGAAGGCTCCCTCGACACGACGCCATTTGGTGGCCCCATTCAGGTCGAGAGAACTGACGTAGGGTCAGAGCGGAAGGCAGCAGAAGGGACAGGCAGCAGTTCTGAGAAGACCACCTCCTCCTCCACCCCTCTTAGGCCCTTGACCATGGCCTAGGTGCTTCAGCACTTTCCTCCACAGCCTTGGTGGCTGGAAAAGACAGGTGTCCTTACCTGTCACTGTCGTTCTTCCAGTGGTCATCTGTGCTTTCGCACATATAGGTGATGGCAGCCCATGTGTGTGAATGCACAGACACCACGAAGAATAACTCTGCATTCATTTCCTTTAACAGCCAAGACAGACAGGGAGAAATGCTGCTCCTGCATGGGCCACGCACGCCGGGGCCACGATTACCTTCCGTCCTGCTTCGTTGTTATGAAGGTTCATGAGGGCCCTGCTGGAGGACGCGCCCTTGTTCCTCTCCCTCACGTCCACAAAAGACTGCGAGAAGGCCACTCCGTACGCAATGTTGTCGGAACAGCCGGACCACTGGAAGCCTGCGGGATGGCAGAGAGACAGCAAGTGGCTATGCTGGCTTGGGCATGAGAGCAGTTGGTCGTCTTCCGTAGAATGACCTCCAACCAAGAGAGCGCCTTCCCATTCTTCTCTCGAGAGGCCCAGAGGTTGGCTCTGCTCAAGGATTGAGGGCCCCTCAGCACGGGCCAGCCGATGGGCCCTACACAACTTCCCAGGGGTCACTCCAGTGGCCCTGGCAGGACCCATGGCGGCCTTCTTTCCTCTCCCCAGCCCACCAGAAGTGGAGGTGACTTTCAAGGCCACTTCTGTGAAGGTAGCTCCGCCTTTTCTCACTCAGCCTCGAGAGAGCCAGCAGCAGCCTGGAGCTGCATGCTCGGTTCCTTTGTTTTGAGGAGGATTTGGGGCGAGAACCACAGGGGCATTTCTGGAGTGTCCTGACAATGCCACAGGGTGGCTTTGGCCCTGGCGACGTCCAGCAACAGAACCACATAGCTGCATTGCCAGGACAAGGCGAGGCATGCAAAGTTGCTAGTCCTGAAGACCAAGTTCAAGCCCCAGCAGGCAGACACCCACGAGCCCATTCATTCCTCTGCACAAAGCTATGCCTGTCACTCAGGTATTGAACCCTGAGTTTGATTAACTGGGTTTTAGCTGATGGATTAACAGCATACATTTGCATGGGCAGGACTCCTTTCTTTTTGGTCCGAGGTGGCACCGGCCCGTTTCACAGCAAGCGCCTTTGTCTCAGGGGAGGCATTCCCCAGTCTCGGACACATAGGAGGGAACGTTTCTTCCTTCTGCAGTTTTTAATAAGCACTTGTATTTCAATTAATGAAATAAAATTAAAAATATGGAGGACAGATCCATTCACAGTATTTGCCCCAACAGCCTAACAAAACCCCCATTTTTATTTATTTCATTCTTATACTAAAGCTTTTATTTATTTCATTCCTATACTAAAGCTCAAAGGCTCTCTGGGCAGTTCAGAAAGTGCCTTTGAATATCAGATACTAGAGAAAAACGAGGGGAAGGAATCAGCCTCTCCTGTTTGGTGCCATGGAAGAGGGAAGAACTTGCTCTCCATCACTCCCTAGAGGGTGTGACCAAACCGCAGGGGCGTTGGTTGCAACAGAGTAAATTTTGGTTGGACATTTGGAGAAGGGGCCTGAAAACACAAACAGTTCAAGAACGAATTCCAAAGGATCCAAAGAAACCCAGCGCTGTCTTGCAGGAGCCCTGTGAACGGAGGCCGGAGCAGATGTCGGTTGGCGGCGCTCTCGTTTTAGATGTCCTACTTGGACTGGACATCCTACAAGATCGCTCCCTCACCCACTCACCAACCTGGGGCTATCAGTGGCGACTCATCCTGCTGGCCATGGGCGGCTTGTTTGCCAGCATGCCTAAGGCGCTTGGGCAGGAGGAGGTCTTGCACCCGTCCTGCTTGAGGGACCCTGCTTTGCCATCTGTCGCACAGACCGCGGGACTGAACGGACCTTTGGTCTCATCCAGCAGGGCTGCTCTTACCTGCCCTCCTTGTGAGCTTTCCCGCTTTGCCCCGTTGGAAAGACCACGATGGGCTAGTTGGGTGCTTCCTAATTTGAGAGGATTCTAACGCCAAAGGGAGCAGAATTCCTCCCTTCAGACCTCCTGTGTCACCGCTGGGATCACAGGAATTAGAACATAGGTGGGCATTGGATCACAGAGTTCCCTCTCCATTCAGAACTCACACGCAAATTGTGATTTTGCTGTTCCCTGGGCCAAAGCATCGAAACCTCCAATCACCCACCTGCATTGTGGTGACGTGGTGTAGGGCCAGCTGAGCAGCTGTCCTTAATCCTGCTGCCCCCATAAAAGAAGGGAAGGGGTACAAATCGTGAGAGGAGCCAGGAAAAAGAACCAAAACCCAGCGGGACCTGCATCCCTCCCCACCTTCCATTGCCACTTGTGGAAGCTGGACGGGCCTCTGGCGGTAGCGGAGGGTCCTGCACTGGGGGGGGGTCCTGCACTGAGCACAGCGGGGGACTTGCACCCCTCCAGATGTTGAGCTGCAGTGCCCGTTGTGCCAGAGGAATGGGCGCTAGGGGGCCAGCGGCCTCTGGAGGGCACTCGGGAGAGTGCAAGGTGCATTCTCCTCCACGAGTCAGGAACCCTGGCGCTTAGGCCTCGCGGCGGCAGTCCACCGTCCTCTGTCCCCACACGGGTAACTCACCCTGAGGGCTGACTCCGTGCACTGTGCGGTCGCAGCCGCACTTGTCGATTTCTCCGCTGCTGCAGGCCCTCGTCACGGCGAAGGCGACCCCCGCGGAGGAGATGGCGTATACGAAGGCGGCTTCTCGCGTCCCTGGCAGGGGGAGCAGAGAAGACACACGGGTGAGTGCGCCATGCGGGTGTGGACACAGAAGCAGAGCGAGCCAGAAGGGGCCTCCCGGGCCATCCGGTCTGATCCCCGGCTCCAGCCGGCTCCGCTCACGACACGCCCACCATGTGCACGTCCAGCCTATCCTTGAACGCCCACACCGATGGGGCCTCCACCTCCTCCCGGGGAAGGCAGAGCATGTTTTGCTCCCTGGGGAGGACTCCCCACGCCTGCTTGGATCATTCCATTTTACATTTCCGGATTTTTCTGGTCTGCATTTGCACGAAACGAGAGGCAGTGGGGTGCTTTGTAAAGCTGGCGAGGGGGGCAAAAGCCAAATAATGCAAGGGGCAACTTTGCCCATCCACAGAAGCATCAGGCAGGAAAAGGCGTATCCTTTCTTGGGTCTGTTAAGGGCCCCCGAGGCAGTGGCCACCAAAAGAAAAGTCCACCATGCTGACACCCACCCATTGAAAGCTTTTCTTCCTTTCGCTCTTGGACCAAAAAGCTCCCAGAGCAGCATAAATAAGATCTGGTGGAAATCAGATTGCACACAGGTTCCTGATCTACAGGTCACGACACAAAAGGTAAGGGGGCGGGGCGGCGGGAGGGAAACAAGCAACGAACGGTAAGCGCTGGTTCTTCAGGTAACGTTGCTGAGGGCTGGGTGTGAAGCCCAGCAGGATTTGTCCCGTGGAACAGGTCTGTCAGCCGAGCCACCGGGCGGGGTGCTGCCGACTCATCTCAGGTGCAGCCAGGTGGAAGATGATGGCTGAAAGATGACGGGCGTGGGACAGGAAGCAGCCCAGAGCTGCTCCTGTGGACCGTTTCTCCCACCACTCGCAAGTCCCAGAAAAGGCCTCGCTGACGAAGCCATGGCGAGAATTTTGCAAAGACAAGATACCTGAGAGCCGTCCTAGGTTGTCCTGAGCTATTTGGGCAGAAAAGCTTGGGCCCCGCTCAGATGAATAATCATCCAGGCCCCAAAAGTAGCAAGGAGAGCTTCCTACATTCTGAAGTAGAGGAATATGCTTTACTCTCTAAAAGCTAGCAATGGGGCGCTAAGACCACTACATCCAGGACCTCAGATGGAGATCCACAGCTGAGATGCAGTCCGGATCACATGGGGCTGTCTCCCCCATTCTTCGGAAACCACTTGCCGACATTTAAGATCCTGGGCTTTATTTTTGCTCAGTGTCAAAGTTCTGGCCTCTGGAGGGAAAGGAGAGGCAAGTCTAGCAACTGAGTTCGTGGCAAGGATGCGTCTCAATTAGAAGCCCTTGCTCTTCAGAGAAAGACCAGCAGGAAAGCATGGTGCTCCCTCTGTGTTTGGAGCCGGGGTGATGCAGGCAAAGGACAACCTTTTACCAAGTGCTCCTCCTGACCTTCCCGCAGGCAACTGGCTGGCCACTGTTAGAGGAAGGGCAATTTTGATAAAATGGTAAAGATTACTAGAGCAATTCAGCCGCAGTGGGGCCTCCACATTACAGCCGAACACCCCTGAATGCTAGGGACAAATGCCTCCAGTGTGAACACTAAATACTAAGAAGGCCATCATTTCTCAGATCCTACATGTGGACTTCCCAGAGGCATTTTGCTGGCCACTCTTGGAAACAGGATCCTGGGCGAGACAGAAACCTTTCGGTCCAATCCTGCAAGGGAGGTCCGTAACTGATGTTGTTTCCACTCACCAACTAAGGGCTCTACTCCTATCCGGGGTGATACGTGCTTAGGCTTGGCCTTGAGTAGTCTCATTTTCCGGCTGTTTTTGGGAAGAGAGAGCACGTATTTCTCTGTCTTCTCGTTTTTCTGAGGCTTGCTGAGATGTTTGTCTTCCCACTCCCCACTGGAATAAAGCCTCTTGACAAAATACTCTCCAACAATTCTCCTCCATCGTACCATGACCCTTCAGTGCCCAGGAGGCCGTCCACTCCAGGGGGTCATGCAGGATGCAAAATCCTTACGGGAAGAGGCAGCTGATGCTCCTGTCGCGGACTGCAAGCACGACTGCAGAGAAACTGGGGAGATGGCTTTCCCCCTAGAGCAGCAGAGGCCAGGGGGAGCCCCACCCAGAGAACCTGCTGGGAGAGTTTTGCTTCCACCTGGAGAGCTTCAGGGGTCTTTGAGAGGCCGCATCATGCAACGTTGTCTTCAGAGAGACCCCTTTTGGGGGGCACTTCTAATCTTCTCATTAGCTCTCATCTTCCCTTCCCTTCTCCCAGCTCCATCCTACTCTATTGGTTCAAAGTCAACCGTAACAAAAGGATTAAAAACAGCCATTCCATTCCTATTCAGAACCCCTCAGCAGGATCCAAACAACTCCTCGGCTTCTTTTCTGCTCTTTCACTCTGCCCCTAAGCCAGGAGTCTCTTCTCCACAGTAGCATTGCCTAGTAGCACAACGCCCATTCTTTGCAGGAGAAACTTGCAGAACAAGAGAGTGGCTGTTTCGTGCCCCCATGGAGGAGAAGCTACAGCCGCGGAGGTCCCCCTGGATGTTCTCGGCCCCAGACCTGTCCCCAGGTGGGCGGCTGGTGTGTGTGTGAGTGGAGCAAACAGGGAATATCGGCTTGGCCACTCTCAGTTAAGTCTCACAACACTCGGTTCTGCCAAGGGGTCCTTGGAGTGCAGCAGACCCTTTGGTCTTGCAGCATCCTGGCGCAGGCTGGAGACCTTCACTTTGTCCCCACAGTTATCAGGGGCGATAACTGGACCCCCAAAACTGCCCCCCCACAGCTCAGTGAGGAAGCGGGGGGAACAACTTGGCAGTCCAGACCATGCAGGGGGCTTGAAGTTCACCATCGCGCTGGAGGAGCAACTCAACGACCTCCGAGTTCGTTGTCGTTAAGAGCAGGCGAACGTCGGTTGGTCTTGCTTTGCGGCCGCCGAGAAGAGAGACGAGTTCAGTCACTGGTATTCCTGGCATTTCCACTGCTAACCTCTCTAAGCACACGTCTTCATCCTCCCCGTCGGAACACGAGTCAGGGAAAGTTAAATAAGAAGCGGAGGTGGGGGCCGAAGAGGCTGCGGCACTCGGGACCTGACTAAGGCAGGGAGGTAGGGCAACTCCACCCCAAGCAGCTCAAACATTGGGGCTTTTGGAGGAGTAAAGGAGAAGAAATCACTCGAGATGGCACCAAGACCAGTCTCAGTCCTTCTTCTGTTCTCCCTTTTATTTGCATATAAGCTCATGAAAGATGAAGAGGCCAGTATTCAGTCGCACTCAGCCAAGTAGCTAAACAGAACCAGAGGTAGAGTTTGCAACAAGAAAGGGCTGGTCCTTTCACATCCTGAGTCTGAGCCACTTCCTGGAAGTGTCTGACCAGCTGCTGTTGGGACTGGGATGGATGGACTAGGTGGTTTTGCTAAGATGATGCAGCCAATGGCTCCATTGCCCGCTGCACGAGGTTCACGAGAGCTCCTTGCCAAGGTGGTTGCTAGAAGGGAGTTTCCAGTCCACCTGGCAATTTACCAGGAAGTGTTGCACCAAGCTTTGGGAGGGTGGTGCAGCCTGTACGGTGTAGCAGCTGATGCAGGGAGCTTGATGGAGCTAAGCGGATCCCTGCCTGGTCAGCCTCTTGAAGAGAGACCACCTGAGAACTTCATGTGTGCCAGCTGATTTCCACCCCCTTCAGCCTGGAGCAGGGAGAGCCAACGGCCTCTGAGATGTGGTCCCTGACCCCTGGCCATGCCCGCTGGGGATGCCTGCTTCCACACAGCCCGAAGTTCCCATTCCTGCTAGAAAAATCTTGGCAGACTGATTCTTTAAGAGCCACCTCTCCTGCAGCCGAAGACACGTCCAGAGGAAGGTATCAGCTGGCTCCGGCTTTGCAGAAGCACTTATAAAACGAAACCCTCCATAAAGACACCTTTTGGAAAACAACCCAATGTGGGGAAACCCAGAAGCAGCTCAGCAGAAAGCAGGCATGTTCAGGGGCTGTGAAATGCTGACGATCGCGGGGGTGGGGGAATGAAGTATTTGCAGGCGGCTGTGCAGAAGGAGGCATCGCTGCTCGGAAGCCTGAGCGAGAAGGCTCCACACCCCAGCCGTCCGGACAAAAGAAGTGGAATATAAATAGAACGGCCCTTTCTGTAGGGTTGGAGCAACCTTGAGGCTCATTTAAAGTCGTCTTTGACTGATGCAGCCCTTGAAATGCACGTGCCACTTTGGGGCACTCCCCTCCCCGCATAATTACCCCCGCTTTATTCCCAAACTGGAACTTTCCCTCAGTTCCCTCTGCTGCTGAAGTCAATATTGGCCTTCCCCAACGGACGCCTCGAAGATGCTTTGGACTGCAACTCCGATCCGCCCCAGCAAGTGTGGCCACTGTCCTGGCAGAGGCTGTCCAAGGCATCTGGAGGGCCCCAGGCGGCTCCACGCCAACCGGCTTTCCTCTCTAGGGAACACCCCAAACGGAGCAGGGCTCTCACCTTGGGTGACCACCTTGCCAAAGACCGGCAGGCTGTCCAGCGTGGAGCAATTCCAGCGACGGTTGCGGAACTGGAACTGGCACTCCTCGATGGCCAGTTGGGCGCCCCGGCGCACCGAGTCCATCACTTCGAGGTTCCGTTTGCACATCTGCACCTGGCGCTGGATCAGGCCCTTCAGCTTCTCGCAGGTCTCCTCTTCCGAAATGCTTCCCACCGAGGACAGCTTGGCCAAATACCTGTTGGGACAGGATCCCCGCCATCCCCAGAAGCAATCGATCAGTGGCGAGAGGGGGACGTGAGCCCACACACCCCACAGCAAATTGGGTTCCCAAGGGCCGAGCGAGGCGTGATCTCACACCCAGCCTTGCATTTTAGCACCAGCCAGTCATCGATTGGGAATTCTGTGCAGCTGAGTGAGGGACAGGCTAGGAACTTCCGCTGACATATAGTATTTGTAGCCTTCATTTCAGCGGATCTTTATCCTTAATGTGCAGACTTAGGAATTATCTTTAATATCAGAATTGCAAGAGGATGAGGAGGGAATATTTCACTCTTTGCTGTGTAAAATTCCTCTGAAGATGGCATATGCTTTGGTTTTGTTTAGGGGTTTGCGTCCCCTATTGGTGCTCAGGTGGCTTTCTTTCCATGCAAATTGTGGCTGATCGCAGAGAAAGGTTTTTTCCCCACCGCCCACCCCCAAGCCGTCGCAGGGGGAGAAAACGTCCTTTCCAAAAATAATCCGGCCCAACCCGCACCAGCCAATGCTACCTGCAGCCAAAACAAAGCAAAGCACCACCACCGGCACGTTCGGGTGCTAAGGCAGGTTTCCGGGCACCTTGTCCAGCCTTCAGGTCCTGTGTGTGTTCTAAGTGTGTGGGGTTCCACTTCCCCATTTGTGGGATAATTCGATTGGAGCATCCAGCCACCGGAAAAATGCATTCCCGCAAAATGTCCCCCCACAAACAGAGTGTCCTCCACAGCTCTCCTCGCCTGCGTTCCCCTGAGTGCATTGTGGAAGATTCTGAAGTGTAAAACAGAAGTGGTCACGCAGGACTCTCTTGGGTTGGCCGGCTTTTGGATTTTGCCAACTGGTCAGTCAAATATTCTCAAGCCAATTATCAGCTATGTTTAAAGCATCATTGCCTTGAGGACGAGGAAGACAATTGGGTTTAAGTCATACTAATTGCAACATCACAACCTAAGCTGGACTGGTATTATCGGAAGTCATGGCGGTCACTTTCCTTTAAAAAAAAAAATCTGCCAGAGTGTTCGCCAGATGTGTTGTGCCCCCCTAGTGCCTGGGGAGATCCAGGCTCCTCGGCCACGAAGCTGGGCCAGGCGCGGAGTCTCAGCCTTGGCTACCTCACCGGGGGGTTGTGGTGAGGATGTGACGAGCGAAGGAGGGCTTGCAAGATGCCTGGGCTTCTTTGCAAGAGGGGAAAATGTCAGAGGCAGGCATGAGTGGAGGGTGGGCAGCGTCTCCTAATGGGCATCATGTAGAGGAAGGAGTGACACCTGGTCCCGGGGACCCCGCTCGGCCCTCCAGCCACTGGCCACAGCCCTTGGCGCGAAAGAGCGCTCGCCCCGCTGCGTGGAGACTTTTCCCATTGCGGCGGGTGAGCTGGAAAGTGAAGGCTTTTCTCTAATTGCTGCAGAATCCATTCTGTGCTTGCAAACAAACAGCACGGCAGTTGCCTTCCTGGAACATATGACAGGACCAGAGACAACCCCGGAGCGGTCCGTGGACCAGCACGCTGCCGCTGAGTTACCCGGACGAATGGCATACCAAAGGGGCCACCACGATCAGGGTCCTGCTCCCCGTGGGTGTCAAAATATTTTCGTTAACTAGCTGTATTTAAAGCGGCACCTCACTCCATTTTCCAGTAAGAGGGGAACTCTTGAGTTGAGGAATTCAATCAGCATCCCCCAGTCTGGGGACCTCCAGCTGTTCCTGGCCTCCACAGCTCCTCCTCTCCAGCCAGCTTGAACAAGGATTGGGAAAGCTGGGAGGAGCAGCTGGGGAAGCCTCCCCTAAGCTGGACCCTGACTCAGTCCAGGTTCCAGTCTGCGGCGCACATGCCACCAGCAACTGCGCATCAAGCATTTCCTCTTCCCACCTGGGAATTGCTCGGCCCAGCCCAACTTTCAGGCCTTCCTTGGGAGCCTGGCAGTTTGCAAACAGTTCGCACATCACCACGAAACCTTGGCCTGCTGCTGTGCAGGAGGCTCCTTTGCTAAATCTGACAGTAGCCCCATATTCCGCCCCTTTGGGGGCAGCAGGGCCCCTCTGCAATATCCTAGTCCTGGCTGACAAAAGCCCAGATGTTGGGAGGCAGAAAAAGCAGCCAAACGGGCAGTGCAAAAGCAGCGTCGTAATAACGCCCTTGTGGCTTAGAACCCCGTCTTTCTCGAGCAGGGCTGCCACAGAGCACATGCGGCGCTGGGGGGCTCCCCCCAGGGCACTGCCTCTTCCTCGCCCAGCTCAACAGCCGCCCTTTGTCTCCCCAGAATGGAGGGACAGGACTTGCCCTGTCGAGTGTGAGCAGTCCCAGTGTATCCGCGGGTGATGAGGAGCAGCCGGAGCGGTCAAGAGCCAGCCAAAGTCAGCAGAACGAGGTCGCCGGCTGCCAGCTCCGGCCGCCACAAGCCCCCCCCCAGACGGGCAGCATTCGGGTCGGCAGCGGCTCTCTCAAAACCACTTCCCCCCTGACGACGCGCTTCGCTTTTCCTGGCTCCCTTGCCTGGACGGAATCGGGCCTTCCAGGCACGGGGACTGCTGCGGCAAAAGCAGAGGCAGCAGCCACGTGCAGACGAACCCGCCGGGCTCTGGCTCATCCTCTGGGGCCCCGGAGGCCTCGCAAGCTCATGACGCCTGCTCTGCCTCGCCCGCCTCGCCTCGCCCTCCTGAGTCAGGCCCCCGGAGACCGGCCGAGCCGTGGCCCCTTTCTTCACTCGCGGTTGCACAAAGCCACTGCAAAGGGACCCAGGCCCCGGCCTCCCTCGAGACGAGTTCCTGCAAGACGAACAGGAACTATTACAAGGGTGAGGAGGGCAGGCTCAGGGGATCTCCTGAACCCCTCTGCATTGCTCATGAATTGGTGCCTTTTTTAAAGCAGGCGCTTAGCAGAAGTCTTGTCCATCACCTTACAGTCGAAAACGTCTCCTTGAATTCCAAACTGCTCGCGTTTTCTACAGGATGCGGCTCTGCCCAGTTAGAAAGACATCCACACCGTCTTTCCCACGACTGCCGACTCCTTTGCAGCACATTGCAAGAGATGAGAAGCATCTTTCGCACCCTGACGATGAGCACTTTTATCCTCATGGGTCTTAGGATCCACTTCAGTTCACCCCCACTGGGAGGGTCAGAAATGCACTGAATCTGCGCCAAGGGAAAGCTGTGTGGCATCTTCAGAGGAACTGATCTGCTACATCGTCTGACAACTGGACTAGCTATTCCAATATTGTTTACAGTGATGTCCCTCTAGTTACCTTTTTCCTGCTATCTGATGCTTTTAACTGGCCATGCTCGGATCGAACTGGAAACGAATCTCCTACAAATGAACAACTGGATGCTTTTCAGAGCTGCAACCTTCACTTTCCTGAAGGAACTTTGGGGGTGCAGTGGGGGGAGGAAAGGATGAGTCTCTTCTGCACTCGGCAACCCCTCCCGAAGGCCATCATCACAAACAAAGCAGATGGTCCAGCGGAGGAGAGAACTGCGCTGGGGGACAAGCTGGGAGAGCTCCATTTGGCCATGCAGGAGGGCAATTGTTCAAAGACCCAAGATAATTTCCAGATTTTTCAGACGATGGAAGCCTCTGCATCTCTGAAGTGGGAGGCAGGGCCCAGGGGATCTCTTTCAAGCATTTCCAGAGAGATGCTTCGGATAACAGCTTTTCCAAACAAACGCTCGTGACTTGTTGAGGAGGATAACCAGGAAGATAAAGGTCTTATTTCAGTGACACAGTTCTGTGGCTGGAGCCAGGAGCACTGGAAAAACTGCTGCCCGGCTTCCCCCCCAGCAGCTTACAACATGTTGTGGAAGAACACGGTTACCCCTTCCCTCAGCACATGGCGCTTGGCATAACGATGCAAAGAGCCTCTCTTTGCACCGGGGCATGATCTGACACAAAGACACATGACGCAGCCCCTTGCTGAAGCTAACTGGGTCGGAACCACAGCCTGGAGTGGGGAGACACCTGAACACCCGGGTCCATCAACTTCATTTCCACTAAGCAAGTAATCATGAATCACTGGGGGGCAGAGGCCGTGTTATAACATTGCCTCTTGCTGTTAACGCGATTCGTTTTGCCCTCTGTGGGTTGAAATTGGATTTCCAACCACCGTTCCAGGCCCCCTTTTCCTTGTTAGGGAATGTGCTGGGGTGGAGGATTGGCTGCCACACTTTCGTCCTAGAATAACACGCTGTCCCTGTGCATTCTGGGAAAACAGCATCACGAAGCAGCGAGTGAGAGAACATGGAAACGGTGAGCCCCTTCCAGCCCTGTAAAGTAATCCCATTCTCCCCAGCATGGGGCTTTCAGCATGTTGGACTACAACCCCAATCATGCCCAGCCTGCGGGCATTGGCTGCAGTGGCTGGAGAGGCCAAGCGTTTTCATCCAACAGATCTTGGAAGTGCCACGTTGGGAGAGGCAAGGTCAAGAAGCAGGTGAGCAAAAACCAAGCACTGTGGTCCTCTAAGCGGTGGCCACTGCCTGCTTCGTGCCTCGTTCCCCTGAGGCCCCCTCAGAGTGATGCGTAAGGGGGCTGAATGCTTTCCAGGGTCTCCCACTCTGCAACGAGAAAGCCAAGGGTGTCAGTCTCTAGAGGGCTCGGGCGACCCTTGGAGCAGGGCTGGCTGGAAAGCCCCGCAGCAAGAGCCCGGCCCGTGTGCTCGCGTGAGCAAGGCACTCGTGGCAAGAGAGGAAAAGGGCACGGCTGCGGATGGGGAAGAGGAGAAGGCACAATGGCTGGCCACTGGTGGTGGGACTTCTTGCACCTGCCCTGTAGCAAGGTTCCTCAAGCCAAGGAACTGAAGTTCAAAGCATTCCGCTCTAGTCATCTGAACTGGGAGAGTGTCGATGGCTTCCTGCCCCATTTCAGTGCTAATTTACTCAGCTGCACTATCACCCATGACCGCAACTGAGAAGGGTCCTTTTTGCATGTGTGGAAGCTCTAATCCCATCACTCCGATCAACGTACACCCACATCTATACACACACCCAACAGACTCTGCAGATCACAGGCCAGGCACCTGAGGAAGGGGGCTCCAGCCTACGAAAACGTAGGCCACCATAACATTTGACTCATTTTAAGGTGCCACAAGGCTCTTTGTCGTTTACGTACCTTATTCTACTGCCAGCAGTGCCCAGATCTGACATTGCCCCAAATCCACCCCACATCTTTTCCAGCGTCTCTCGGCTGTAAGAAACCTCTAGAGCCTTTGGAAATTCTCCAGTGGCCAGATTTTGTGGCAGAATCCAAGAAGCGCAGTCCAGTTTCACGCTCCGGGATGGACAGGATAGGCATCCTCCTTGCTTTTTTCTGCCATCCCTTGCCTTTCGCACCCTGTTCCTTGCATCTCCTTCCAGGGCGAGGAGCTGGCCACACATGAGCTCCTTGAAGGAAATGTAGAATAAAACTGTAGGAAATGAGAATCCCCAGGCAGCCAAACGATGTCCATGGACAGAGGATGACCCTTGAACGTTCAGTCCTTTCAACAGCAGCCAACAAGATGTTTGGAAGTGCTCGCCAGAAAGTCATCTCTGCCATCTGGCATTTCAGAGATCAGGTGCCTCTGAACATCGTGGGTTGACTTCACTCTCCCCACTGCTAGCTATTCATCAACCCGACCTCTGCTTTTTCCTCAAGGATTCCACCACCGGGCCTGCGTGCCCCTCGGGCTCTACAAATACCCTGCGTGCCCCTGTCTCCCGTCTCCGCAGGGCAGAAGAAGGACGAGTTCAAGCGTCAGACAACCTGGCCAAGTGGTGCTCGAAAAACAGCCACAAAGTGGTTACACAGCCAGCTGCCACCTCTCCCTTTGCTGTGGGCACGAGACAGAACGCAAACACGACCCGACCTTCCTAGTGGTTTGCGCTGGGGGAAGCATAAAAGGATGTGGCCACAGGTGCCAGGATAGGAGCAAGCTGCAAGGCCGTGTGGGGAGGAGGCTTATTCCTTTGCCACTGGGGCGATCGCTCCAGCTGACCAGCAAAGGATACAAAAAGGAATTGCGCTTTGAATTCCGAATCCCTCACTCAAAAGCATAATAGAAGGCATGGAAGAGCTCCAGCCGAAAGCATTTTCTACAAGCAGCGAGAAAGAAACAGATGGTGGAGCTGTTGTGAACTGCCCAGAGAGCTTTGGCTCTTAGTCCATGTAAAAATGAAATAAATTGTAAACAGTAGGAATGATAATGCATGTTAAAGGCACAGAGCCCTAATACCTTCCTGGAAATAAATGGCAGCAGCTTTGGGGCAGTGGATTTGGGGCAGGGAGAGAAGCGAGAGCTTAAACCTCTCCTCACTGCCCGTCCTGCAGCTTCAAAAAATATTTAGCCAACTCACAGTTAGAACCGCATGGGAAGAGGAGGAGGAAGAGGCCGCGTGGAGCAGAGATGCCTCAGGTGGGGAAAGGGTTTGGTCCATTCCTCCCCTGCCCCTTCTCCACTCCGGATCCAACCCTTCTGCAGGGTTTCCCTTCTTCTAAAAAAGGTAACTCCGAGATTGTCTTGCACAGCATGTTATTTTCGGCTGTGCTGCAAAACACGATGGGGGAAAGAGGAGCGGCCTCTGCAGGTTTGGTAAAACCCTGGCTTTTCGGCAGGTAAATGCAGGTAAGCAGCACGAGGGGAAAAGACAGGGTTTTTTTTCCTCCTCCTCTCCAAGGGAGCATTGTTTTGAGAACAAGGTATGTTAGCTCCCTCTAGGCTGAATCCATTCAAGGCAATTAGAAAAGAATGCGAGTAGCAACATGTCCCCTGAGCTTTCTCCACTCTGACAGCTTGACAAATTCTTCTCCTTTCTTTATGAGCAACAGCAGCAATGCTGCGGTTTCCCAGGTTTGGCACAGGCCAAACAAACAAACAAGACGCAGGAGACAAGAACGCATCTTTGTCTCTTCAGAAGCCAATCGTTCGCCCGTTTGTCTTGGCACATGCTCGAAGAAGTCTGGCTCGGGCTCCTTTTTTCCCTGGACACGAGTGTTTGCCATCCTTGGAGAGCTTCCAGGATCCCGGCGGAGCCTGGCAACACAGACTCCCTGGCCACGGGCTTACGTGGTCATGCAGCAGCCACCGAAACGTCCCCAGAAGTTCCCCTGAACCAGGCTGCATCAATTGTCTCCTGTTCGTGGGATGGCCCCCCAGATCCTCCTTCCGCTCCTGCACTCATGCAGGTACATTATGATGGTTCCTCCACTGCATTTATATCCCACCTTTCTTCCTCCTGCAGGAAACCCCAGGCAACTTACATCGGTCTATGTCACATTTTTATCCTTACAACAAACCTGTAAGGTAGGCCACCTGAAATGCGGGACTGGGCCAAAGTCACTCGCTGAGCTTCATGGCTCAGTGCAGACGAGAACCTGGATCTCCCAGGACCCCAGTCCAACACACTAACCACCACACCACTCTGGGGTTTTTTAAAATATATAAATAAAAGAAAGAAAGAAAAACTCAGAACGAGAAAAAGTACCGGGGCCCTTGTACAAGGATTGTTTATACAACTAGACGCAAGCCACTCGGGTGTTTATTGATATCTATACCCCAGCTTTATTCTCCAGGTAGCTCAAGGTGGCCGAGATGGTTTAATTCCGTTCTCCCTTTTCTTCTCACAGCAACCCTGTGCGGTAGACCAGGCTGAAAGTGGCGACTGGCCCGAGGACAGTGCAGCCAGCCTCCCGAGTGAGTGAGTGAGTGAGTGGGGATTTGAACCCAGGCCTCTGCTCTAGCACTGCACCCATACAATACCCTGGTGCAGGAGTTTTGCCCCGGCTGTTAGGTGTGTGGACTGGTACAGCGTCTGGCCGTGTGGGCACATGCCAAGCAAGCGCATCTGCTCTAGGGTCCCTGGGACGGAGGCCTTCGTGCTTCAGGAAAGATTTACTGCGAGCAACGGTCCAAGGTAGTGCTCCGATCGCTGCCGTTCTCAGGAGCAAGCTGGCCATGCTTGGCTTGTTCATTATCTGGCCAGGGCCGTGCCGAGCGGCTCCCCCAGAGAGACAAAACCCTTCGCTGGGTTAAGCAGAAATCCACACCCCTTTCAAGTGGGAGATGAACCGCCTGGAACTGCTCCTTGCTGTACTGGAGATGCGAACAAAATCCTAGCCCAAGGCGCTCTCGATTAAAATGAATACGGCCAAAGTGCCTGGGACCCCTTGTTGTGGGACACTGGCTTCAGCAAACACGGTGCTTTAAAGACTGATCTAAGCAAGACGCTCGCCGTCGTAATACAGGTTCGGGGGCCTTTGGGTGGAAAGGCAATGCATGAACCTTCAAAGCAACTGCAACTAAAATAGCTGGCCATTTGTTAGCCAGGCTCCTGCAGCAAGCAGACCACCCCCGATGCCTGGGCTATCCGTTTCCAGCTGCCCAGGGAGTCTCTGCAAAGGGATCCTGCCCATCGGGTTCCCCAGAAGGATCCCAGGCTGACAGGCAGCCCTCTGCCAACTCGGCCTCCTTCAGCTAAGCCCGAGAGCTGCCGCTGGCAGGGGAAAGGGATCCGTTAAAGCCACGCTTGTTTTTCTCGCAAAACTAAAATTAGCTGCTTGCAGGAATCAAGCCGGGGTGGCAGCGGCAGTGGGGAAATTCCTGCAGAGGTGAGTGACAACTTTTTGCTTGCTCCTCTGCTGTAGGGAGTCCCCTCCCCAGTTCCTTTTCCCAACCTGAGCAACCAGAAAAATAAGAAGCTTCTAATTCTGCCTTGGATAGGAGAATAAGATGAGCAGCCAGAATCTGGGCTCCCAGTATGTTGCACTACATTGCGTTCCCTCTTGCTATCAGCAAAGGTACATGCTCCTATGATAAAAGAAAGTTATGATAATCTTGCACCCGTGGAAAACAAGAGAGGCAGCTCCTGGGAAGCAGCGAGGTGTGGCGGGTAAGCATAAGAACAGGGAGATCTGGGCCCTGATCCGCCCTCAGCTACTCAGTGCTCAGGTAAGGAGAGAAGTCCCCACCTTCTGAGCAGAGTCTAGGCAGCAGCCCTGCCTCAGCTCACCAGGCAAAGAAAAACATTGACACAGAACATCCCCTCCACTTAGAAGCCCAAAGGGTTGGGCCTGGCGGGGTGCCAAGGCTCTGCCCTGCGGGCTACGTCTCAGCAATCTTGCCTGACCTCAGAAGGAAGAGGAAGGGCCGCTGGAAACAACATGGGGGAGGCTTGGTGGGCCCCCGCTGCGTGTATGAGTGCCCAGTGCTGTCCTCTCGGGGACCAGGATCTCCTTGACGTGAAGAAGGGGTGGCCAGTGGAAGCGCTGCCCCACGTGCTTCTGCTCTGGCGAATCTCACGCAGAGGCTGGACAGGCCCGTGCAATCCGGGCTCTAGGTTGAGATTTCCTGCATCAAGCAGGAGGCTGGGCTAGATGGCCTCCAGGCCTCCCCCCAGTTTTATCTGGGACGGTTGGATAGGCAAGTTTTGCTGCCTAGCTCCCTCCAACCTCTGCCCGAGGCTGTTCTTCCAAGCACAATGGCCAAGGAACCAAGTTACCGGGACAGCCTCCGATTCAGAAACCGATTCACAATTTGGGCAGCCCCCAGTTCAACTTCCAGTATTTCTTCGACCTTTCAAGCTGGACTTGGGTAAGCTTTGGGCTCTCTTTCTCAAGCTCCCATCTGCAATATGGTTTTATTGTAAGGCCATCCAGGAACGATTTGGTACTGGACGGTATACAAACATTTTAAAAAAATATATATATATGGGGGTAACATTCCTGACCTGCCTTCAGAATCCAAGATGAAAAGACAACGAAATTTTGAAAGTGCTCTGTACGAACATGCATGATTTATGAATTATTAGCAGCGACCCATTGGTTGGGAGGGTATTTATTCAAAGAAATTCTTGAGTAAAGGATTAATAAAGGCATGGAACAAATATTCAGTTCAACCTCACCGGTTTTTAATGATGCTTGACCCTTGGAATTGCTCTCTGCTGCTTTTATCTGCTTCTTTCTGGGTTTTTATTTAACTTTTGCTGGCGCTCTCATCTTTTTATTTACTGATTTCATCTGCTGATGTTCTACACATGTTTGTGCACCGGCTTTGTGGATTTTATTTGTGCCTGATCTTGAAGCTATTTTGCAAACATATATCAAGGCAAACATATGAAACTAATAACGAATAATAACGCAACCACTCTGGCTAGCATTAAAGAAGGATGGAGATTATTACTGTGATTATAAGTAGAAGTAGCAGCAGGAGTAGAAAAATGTTTTATAATATACTGAAATATTTCGCTTCTGTGTTTGAGCTTTGGGAGCCATGGGAATAATTCAAATACAGAACTTGTTTTAAGTGCTAAAAGACCACGTTTTAATTGTGATCGCAGCAGCAGCTACAATAGCCTCGTATTACAGAATGGTTTTATGGCAGAGGGAGCTCAGAAGTAGGTCCTCGAATGCTTTTATAGCTAGGAGGAAGGAGCTGAGCTGGATGACATGAACAGTCCCGTTCTGCACATCTTTACTCAGGAGTAAGCCATTCTGACCTCAGGGAGCTTCACTCCCAAAGTTCACAGGATTACAGACCAGCTGCTCAAACCAAGTCCGTTCAGACCCACAACTTCCCAGCTCCTAGTCAATATGCAGTCTTCGCACTTGCATATTGTAGTTTAGTCGGTACTATTCTGGCTTTTTTTTTTTTTACCAGGATTCTGTTATTTTTCAGTGCTTCACTCCAGGAGAGCGAAAGTATTGGATGAGCCAGTCCTACAGCGCCCGCCGGTTGCCGAAAAAGCAGGAAATGCATCCACGAGAGGGGGCAGCTGCAATTTTAGGAAGAACGAAAAGCATTTAAAAAGAAATATGTCCCACCACGGTGCAGAAGATGGTAAGTCAGTACCTGCTAGATTTTAAGGTCCTGACAGATAACTCCATGTCCCCTTCTCATTCTCTCCTTATGGTTTAAACAGAGGACACCTTCAAAGAGAAGAATGGCCTTTGGAAAATAGGACCTGTGTCCCTCTTGTTTCCAGAGGGGAAACTGTTAGTAGCTCTGGAAGCAAAAGAAACGTAAAAGCTTGCGGCACATCGGAGCTCGCAAATGCTTTTTTGGCCTGCGGCCTGCGGCCCGCCTTCCAAGTTAAGATAGAATTTATATCCTCAGCTGGCAGAGAAAAAGAT
This sequence comes from Varanus komodoensis, assembly GCF_004798865.1. Taxonomy (NCBI): domain Eukaryota; kingdom Metazoa; phylum Chordata; class Lepidosauria; order Squamata; family Varanidae; genus Varanus; species Varanus komodoensis. The sequence continues at coordinate 7,216,045 of NW_025336059.1, forward strand.
CCATGGGGATCAGACCCAGCCGGCTGTTCCCATCCTGGCCAACTACATGCCTACATGCAGCCCATAAGCAGGACCTAAGCACGGCGACACGCCACGGACGCTGCGAACGGTGGTGGCAAGGAGAGCCATTTGGTACAAGTGTTCGCTTCGCTTCGGAGGTGTCACAGCGTTTGCGTTTCATGTCCGGCTCCCCCACCGTTTACCACGCTCCCCCCCCCTCCACATACACACTTCTCAGCACCTGCCAGCTCAGGATAAATATTTCATGAAGCTTCTGCCACAATCAATCCATCACTCTTTCTAGGGGCTGAAGAAGGTTATTTCTGTTTTAAAACCAAGAAACACGGTGGAAAAGGTGGCAAGGAAGGAAAACTCAGTTGAGGGGAAAGCAGGGAGAACGGAAGCAGGCAGGGATCCGTTCCGGTGGCCGTAGGAAGCCCCGTAGCTTTTCTGAGCCCACTCCTAAAGCCTCTTCCTCTTCTTTTGCAATCTATGCCCATCCATCAAAGAGCGGAGCGCTGCTTTGCTTCTGCCCAAAAGCTTCCCGGAACTGGATAACCTTGCATAGCACTTTTCCAAGAACGGTCTCCTATTTTGAAGGTCTTCTCCCTTCGTGCAATCCGGGTCTCATGTAACTGGCAAAGAAGCAGGGCAGCCTTGAAGTTGCCAACAGCCACACTCCAATCCTGACCTCAGTAGTTTTGCAAAGGTGCCCAGAGGTCCTCTTTATATGGACGCATGCACATGTAATTGCAGAACTGTGGTGGCTCACTCCATCTAGGCATGACGGCAGTGTGCTGCCTTCAAGATCAGCAGGAAGCTTCCCTCCAGTGGCTCGGGAACAATATTGATGGTGTTTCGCTCAGAGAATCTCATGGAGGTTAAAGCTGTCTGGGAATTCTAGCCACGGTGGAGCGTCACGGCTGGGAGTGCGTCGTCCGATGCTTTTTCACATTTTAATTCAACTGATTACCCACTACTCTTTTCTGCCATTACTACAGACAGGGATTACATGGCAGGAGATGGATTGTTTTGCTACAGAGATGGTGGGGCCTAGTAGTTAGAGTCTTGGACTGGGCCTCAGGAGAGCTGGGTTCTAGTCTCCACTCAGCCATAGAGTTCACTGGGTGACTTTAGGGCAGGCATGTACTCCCGACCGAGCTCACCTCGCAGGGTTGTTGTTGCGAGGATAAAATGGAGAGGCAGAGAGCCTTATCAGTTGCTATGGATTCCTTGCAAGGGGAAGAAAAACAGGGTAAAAGGCAGTGTAGTAATAACCAGCCTTGGTATGGTTGTGTCTCCGTACTTGAATGCATCTCCCCAGTGAATCCTAGCTCGACGACTCTGGCCAGAGAACAAGACGTGTACATTTTAGGAGCCCAGCTGGCATAGTAGTATCCATTGCCAAAGGCAGCATGCAGAATTCCGTGTTTCCAAAGTGCTGAGGCAAAGTTCATTTGCCCCTGAGATTTCAGAAAAAAAAAAAAAGAAGAAATCAATGGGAAAAAAGGATCCTACTTTCTGCGATTGACTGTTTTGCATGAGGTCAGTCTCTGTGGAGTCAGTGGAATGAAATTAGCAGTTCAAGTGAGTTCCGATAGAACTGAGCTATAGAGATGCCCCCCCCCCCAAGACTTTTCCTCTATAGCCGAAAAAGAACTGGGGAAATAGGTGTGCTTGAGCAGCAAAGCAGCTGGAAGAGAAGGGGCTAAGTATCCCCCTCCCATTAATTTCTAAAAAAAGGGAGGAACCAAATGTGCCGTTTCACCGAGAAGTAATGTGGCTGCAGCCCTCGACAGAACATTCTCTTCTCTGTTTGATTTCTCCAAAGTGCTGCAGAATGCGAGTTCCAACAGGCTGAAGAAGGCTTTCGGGAGGGGGAAAGAAAGAACGAGGACCCCCCCTTGGCTCCCCCCGCTCACACACCTTCTCGTCTTGTTGCGAACCGCTCCAGAGGCTTAACCACTAATCCATCAGGTTTCTGAAACAGTCGAACTCCACCAAGATGCTTGGGGAAAGCGTGCGCAGCCGCCCTGGAGCAGCAGAGCCTCACACACCTGGACACGCAACGTGCGGCCGGCAAGTCCAGCGCCACGCACCGCTGGCCACCTCGGGACGTGCGCAGGCCTCTCGCCACACAGAGCCAGAGCGGCCCGAGCGCAAACCACATGGGGGCAGAGGGGGAATGCCACAGGACAAGACGCATTCCAGCACGGCAGCCTTCCAAGTATTTGCTATCTCTTGAAACGCATCTACCTGGCCAGCTTGCCCTCGGGCGATCTTTCACCTGCGAGATGTGGGGTGGGGGGAGCCCTCCGTCTAACAAGCCATCCTGTCGCAAGGCTCCAGTCTTCTGACCTTTTCATCTGCAGCCCCCAAAACACCTGGCTGGACAGGAGAAGGCCCGAGGTTCAACCCCGGGCACCTCCGCGGCATTTTTATACCTCCTTTCCTGAACCGAACAAGTTGGCTTTCAGGAGCGAAACTTGTCGACACGCAGATGTAGGAAAGCCCCAAGAACAACGTGAGACTGCAGTCTTGCTGCCCTTGAACCTGGAGGTTTGCAAACACCTGATGCCAGGTGGGAGGCAGGGCAGCGATCTCCAACCCGATGACCCAAGGCAGAGAGGGCGGGCCACCAAGCACACCTTGTCCAAGCCCCTCTGCCCAGATCTGGAGCAGTGAAGACCCCTCCCATGTCTGATGGCCCAGTTCCTCAAGGCTCAGCCCTCTCCCCCTTGCTCTGTGGGGAGTTTTAGCTCCCCAAACGAGCACCCCCGCCCAGGGCAACCTTCTGGCTGCCCTTTCGAAGCCCACGACCTGGAGAATTCTCCTTGAATGTTGCACAGTTGGTGGCCAGAAGGAGCGTAATGTTTTTAATACTAAGTTAGGGGCAGTCGCTTGACAGAAGGAAGAAGTGGCAGGCCTGCTTTGAGCATACACAGAGTGGCTTTCCCACAGCAATGAATACACTGCCTGAAGGACTGCCTTCTCCCATACGTGCCTGCCTGGCCATTAAGATCTGGGCAAGAGACCCTTCTGAAAGAGCCATCCCTCAAGAAGGTGACCCCGGGGAGGGGGTGGTAAATAGGAGAAGGGCCTTTTTGGTGCCTGCCCCCGACCTGTGCAGAGGTTCACCTGGTGCCAACTCTGCTTCCATGTCAGCGCCCGGCAAAAACATTTCTCTTCCCCACCTATTTTAATAGTTCCCGTTTCCTGATTGTTGTGCACTGTCTAGAGCGTCTTTTTGGACTATTTGGTGGCTCACAATTGCAAAAACAAAACAGCCACAGTCCCTTCCAGTGTGGCACCATGAAAAGACTTTTGGCTCCAGGGCTGCTGTTTGCTTTTTGATGTCAGCAGCTTCTTGCTGTAAAGGAGCTGCTGCAAGTCAGAGGCCAAAAGCTTCACAGGGACTAGCACCTTGAGATTACGCTGAAGAGCAGGGGAGGAAATGCTGAGAAGACTGGCAGTGTGTGTGTTCCAAGCAGCAAATCTTTTATGCCCAAGCCCAGTTCTTCCTTCTTGACAGTGGTCAGAGGCAGGGTACTTCTGAAGAAGAAGAGTGAGATTATGGATGCCTCTGGCACATCTTCTCAACTTTGCACTCAGGACGAGGTGCAACAGTGGCACGATCTACTCCGGTGTGTGACATGGAACGCCGTTCACCCTTCCGTCGCTGCCCCCGGGGCTAGAGTTTGACCCAGGCGAGGCATCGGAAGCACAGTCGCAAGGTAGAGCCAGCTCACTCATAGGATCTCACCCTGCTGCTAAACTCATGCTGGGATATGCTGGGCAAATGCTATTTTTGGAAGCATTACTTCCAAATCACAAGAACTAGTAGTTCCTCTCTACTCCTCACTGGTCAGACCTCACCTGGAATACTGTGTCCAGTTCTGACCACCAAGATTTAAGAAAGACGCGGGTAAATTAGGAAGGGTCCAGAGGAGGGCGACAAAAATGATCCAGGGTTTGGAAATACTGCCCTGTGAGGAGGGACTGAGGGAACTGGGCATGTTCAGCCTAGAGCGGAGAAGGCTGAGGGGGGACATGATATCCCTCTGTAAGTACCTCCAAGGCTGTCACAAAGAGGAAGGCCAAGATCTCTTCTCGCTGATACCAACGTGTAGGACATGGAATGATCAACTCAAGTTGAGACACACCGGAGGCATTCAAGGTGAAGCTGGACAGCCCTCTGAGTGGGATGGTGTGACCTGCTGTCCTGCAACAGCAGGGGGTGGACTTGATGGCCTTCACAGCCCCTTCCAACTCTACTATCCCACGATTCTATGATATGGCACCCCGCCCCCAAGCCCCGTGCCTTGCTTTTCTCCCTCCCAAAAGTCCTTCCACCAGGGGCTGCTCTTCAGAGCCATTTCCATTCGAAAAGTTGCCTCCCTCCCCCGCTCCCTCTGGGCACAGCTGCAGCTCCACATGTCCAGATGGATACAGAAAACAGGCCAGGCATCCTGCTCTGTAGGAACTCGCCATGCCGATAAATAAGCACCGCTCCCCCCGGCCCCCTCCGCAGCATCCCGTCCTCATCTCTTCCAGAGGACAAACTCAAAGAACCGCGCCTGGTGACTCACACAGGCACTTCGGAGAATCCCAACTTGGGGTCACCGTCGGAACAACATCAAAGGACAGCTGTGCTGGGAAGCCCGGCTCTGCCACTTCGCGCATGGCCCGGGCCTCCGAACCCCAGCCCCACGGCCGCTTTTCCGCCAGAGTCGTCCTCTGCCGGTGCTGCTGCATTGCCGTCCTCCTCTTTGGACCCAGGTGGTCTCCATCCATTAAAAAGTAAAACTGAGGAAAGGCATCCGAGAGGGAGAGAGGTGGGGGGACCCCATCTGGAAAATCCTCGCAAAAGACCGAGCTGCAAGTAGGCATCAGAGAGGGGGCGATCGGCCCTCGCCGGCTTTGACTGATCCGTATCACCCTTGCCTTTGATGAGCTGCTCTTGGGCGAAGCCCCGGCAAAATACCACCAGCGCGATGAACACGACAAGGCCCTGAAGGAGCAGCCCGGCGGCCCTGCTCGCTCTCAGCCCGGGGCAGCCAGTCCCAGGGCGATGCACGGCGGGGGCAAGAAGGCCCCCCCAGCTGCCGTGCCACGACGCTCTCTCAGGGGTCCCCGCGCTCTGGCCCATGGCCGAGGCAGCCCAGCTGCCCCTCAGGCCGCACCCCAGGGCGACCAGCGCGGCCATAGGAATACCTGCACTCTTGCGTCATGACCCTCTTGAGCCCCACCAAGCTCAGCCCTGGCGCGGGTTCCCTGGCCGAGGGAGTGCTGAGAGCACTGCTGGACAGCACCCTCCTCAACAGAGCCGGATCCTTGGAAAGGAGCCCAGTCCAGTTGGGTGGGACTTGCTCCCAGGGAAGTGTGTAGAGGTCAGTCCCACGGAGAAGCTCCCTGCCCTTCAGGTTTCCTCCGGCAGCCGTGCCCCCTTCCCACGGCCTCCCTCTTTCCCCCAGCTGCTTTTGCACACACCTTCAAAACAGTCCCTTCTCTTTCCGGCCCTACTGCTCTTTCCTCCAACCCCTGTGTATTCCTGGGTGCTCACTCTGAGACAGGGGTACACCAGCCATCCTGGTCTATGGGAACCCAGCCCTCACCTGTGCAGCCAGTTCATTCAAAACGTTCGATGGAGCTGAGAGACATGCGCAATTAATTGGGTGGCGCATTCACTTCTACACCTCTAAATGGTGGGCACCATTCGGAAGACTCGGGCCTCTTTCCTTGCTCTCGTAGTGAAGGCATGGATGCTTCCGGGGTCCTGTAGTCTAGGAGACCCCTAGAGGACCCCCGGCGGGTTGGGGGGAAGGCGGAGGGGGTGCCACTTCTAAAATTCTGCCTGTGGCAGATACAGGGACCTCCCAAACACAGCAAAAGCTTCCGGTGCAACAATTGCTTTATTCAGATGGCGCTTTCAGCAGGTTTTAGTAGATACATTTGCCCCTGAAAAAATCCTGCAGATAAGGAAACATTCCCAGGCGTCCTCTGAAAAGCTCCCAAAACCAGCCCTGCGGGGGTAGCTAATATCATAATCCTTTCCATAATGCAGGCCAGTGGGGCTGGGGCGGCACCGTGGGGTGCGGAGGGACGGACAGAGACTTTCCTGAGGTCTCGTGATGAATCATGCTGGGGTTCATACTCGGCCCCCCAGCACAACATCGGACAAGGGGCCGTTAGGGTCATCTAATCCAGCCCCCTGCTGGAAGCGGGCTTAACCCCAGCAGCTCGGAAGGAGGGCAGTTCAGCTGATGCAGCGCCGGGCGGCTTTTCCCAGTAACTGCTCCTGTTGCAGCCTGTTGCCGACAGCTAAAAATCAGATTCGAGCGGCAAGACTTTGAGTACCAGTTCCCGGAACCTGGCTGGGAAGGTACAGTTGAAAGCATGTCGTACTTGTGCCTTTCTCCGAGGTTCCATGTCGGACACCCTGGAGTAGATCAGCCTGCAGGACTCTTCCTGTGTTGCTCTTTATTGATGTATTTATTAGATTTATATCCTGCTTTTTTCCTTACGAGGAACTCAAAGTGACTTACATCCTCCTCCTGCTCCTCCTCCTCTCAGCCTTATGCCCGCAACAACAACCCTGTGAGGTAGCTTGGGCTGAGAGCTGAACCAACGTCCCCCAGTGAGCTCTGTGGCTGCGTGGGGACTAGAACCCGGAACGCCTGAGTTTCAGTCCTGTGATTTTAACCACTACACCGCACTGCCTCTCCGCCATGCTCGTCGAACCATGCGGTGAGAGCTGTTCTGCAGGCCAGGTACGGCTGACAGGGCCTTTTCTGTGGCAGCACCCAGTCTGTGAAACCCACCACTTCACGGAGGCAGGTGAGCAGGCCTTGGAGGACAGTGCTGCCTAAGCAGCTCTGCCTTTGCTCTAGCTTTCTGCTGCTTTTCATTTGATTAGGGCTCCATGATGGTCTTCGCTTGCCATGCAAGACCGGATTTTTATTGCCGCCAGCAATCTCTATTGCCGAATTCAGTCCCAGAGCCCTTCTGGATCCTACGGAAGCTGTATCCAGCCCGACCCCACTTCCCGCAGGAGGCAGTCAGATGCCTCTGAGAAGCTCAGCCCCCTCCCGGGCCCGTCCCTGACATGCTGCCCCTGGGCCTGGTAGCCCTCCTCACTCATGGCTTTTATCCCCCAGGATGCCACCGAATCTCAAGTCAAACGCGCCTCGCTTGGTGCCCTTCCTAACCAGCTTCCCTTTGTCGTATGGAAGCCACTTTCCGAAAACGTTGGGCCCCGAGAAGCAGAATATTACGTGTCTGGATGAACGCACGAGCACGAATACGGGTTCCAGCCGGACTCTACCCTTTCAGAGCACGGGGGGGAGTGCACGCAGCGGCACGTTCCCAGGAAGTAGCCGCTCACTCCCAGAGAACGCGGCATCCCAGTGCAAAGTCTGGGGTGGAACTCTTTTATTTTTCTGTTATGGTTTGATTTCTAGTGCCCACCCCATTGACCCCTGGGCAGGTTACAACAATAAAACCATACAAAACAATGTGAAAACACAGTACTCAATAGTGAAACAATAACACAATAAAAGTATCCCCTACCTCACCTTAACAGAACCAATAATTTCACAGAAGGCATACCACATTCTATTAAAACACCATTAAAAGCAGATCAACAATTAAAATACTGGCAAAATAAAAAGGTCTTCACCTTGTGCCAGAAGGAATATAAAGAGAGCGCCAGGCAAACCTCTGTGTAACATGCTCCTTTTCTACATGGAGTGGTACAACTCAGACACAGATGGAACTCTTCAGTGAGGACTAGGGCCTTGTCCAGCACGTGAAACCCAAACAAGGCTACACATTTGTTCCAGCAGTATCTTGAAAGAATGCCTGAATGCCTGCTGCTAGCTAGGTGTGCGTCCTTGGAAAAATGGCCCACAGCAGATCTTTCCCACCAGCCAGGTACATCTGCCTCTCTTGTCAGTGCAGCATCAGCGAAGGCCTTCGTGTGACCATTCCATGGCCTTGTTTGGCCCCGGAACAGGCTGCATTTCCATCGAACAAACGCTCCGTTTGCAGCATTCGATCTAGGGCAGATCATTCACAGACACGCGCAGAAACTCTGTCGCGCCATGCGACCGCTGCCTTGGTGGCCCTCCGCAACTTTCCTTCAGAGCCTCATCTGCTCCCCCCGGGAAAACCAACAGCCTTTTTGCTGCCGTGCATGTCGCACAAAGCCGCAACACCCCAATTCTCAACACCTCCCCACCACTGCCTCATCCTCGCATGGCCCCGCGTGAAGCGCACACAGGAAATCACAGAAGCAAAGGGTCAGAAGGCGCGCATATCACAGTACAATCACTGCACCGACCGCGGAGCAGCAAGTTAATTTTTCCACGGACAGAGCTGGATCCTGCTTGAGTCGCTTCGATTTCAGTGGGTCTGTCATGCAGAGGACTCAGTCTTGCCTGGATTTTCAGAAAGCACCGTCCTCAGGATGCTCCAGAAAAGCCATTATGTGGGAACACATATCATGGGAGCTGCACGTAACAGAGAGTTCGAGGGGTAACAGCACCGAAAAACAGCGACGGAGAGACAGTATTTCCCCTTTTCCCTCTCCCCGGCATCTTTGCTCTGAATCTTGCCACTCGGCTCTCGGCAGAGTTCGTTCTGCAGAATTCTAAAAAACGATTGGGAAGGTAAATGTGTGTTTGCAGCAGAAAAGTGGCTTGGGAAAAAAGGTGGCAGGTGAAGGAAAGGATTAAGTGCACATGGATGCCACTTCCACATTCCAGATTTGCCATGCAAAGCTGCTTTTCTTTTTAAGAAGGTTGTCATGTATACCCTCTCTTTCTATGAAGAACAAACTCCAAAGCAGCGGACAAATAAAAACACACTGTAGGACACAACAGTAAAAACAACCCCAGTGGTAGAAATCCAACTGTACAAGCAGCAGCAGAAGTACCATTGTTAAAACATATCAAACATTAGCTACCATGTATTAAAATACAGAAATGACATCTCTAACTAAAAAGCTGGGATAGAAGAATCTTGGAGACACCCTGAAAATTGGGCAAAAGTTCAGCAGACCTCCAAGAAGAGCATTTTATGCTTAACACATAAATTAACACAGAGCGTAGCCAAGAGTCAAAACAAAAACGGACAACAATACAAAATCTGGTCCCGAGAAAATGGAATGAATTGCCTAAATTATGCAAAACATGCAAGAAGGGGCTGATTCTGCAACCTGTATTAATTGCATAAATCAGTCATTTACCAAATTCTACAACCTGTGTAAATTATAACAGTTAAATGAAGGCTCTGGAAGATGTAGAAAGTAAGCCAGTCAAAGGAACAGATGTCGCTGTGGAGAAACAAGAAGCTAGGCAGGTGGTACACTTCAAACTACCTCTCTGTGACCTTTGCATCCAGTTTGCGAATGATTGAGAATTCACTCACTCTTAAGCATGAGGGCCAGAAACTTGACTGTTGTTATATTTGGGGGGGATCAGTGGTATTTTGCACTCTATGATATGTATTTTGCATATCATGACAAAAATACAACTCTGTAAAACGGAAAGATGGGGTGGCAAGCCCAACCCATGCTGATAAATTATTATTTCTGAAATTCTTCATCAGTTTTACAACATCTGGGGGGGGGGGGCAGAGGCTCCACTGATTTTTATCTCGATGGACTCTGTGCTTGACAATTCCCTTCCTCAAAAGTCAGCATCAAGTTTACACACTTTTCGCCTGCTCATTTTGAAAGCACACCTATATTTAGTGAGTGGCTGAGAGTTAATTAAACGGGCCTGCAATCCCATGAATTATGAGAGAGCATCTCACTGAATATGTCTGAGTAGAGAATTCAAGTACCTCTGGACAGGGTGGCAGACAAGAGTAGAACTTGAACCCGGCGAACTGAGCCAAGGGGTTTAGCATCAGGGCTGCAGAAGCAAGTTCCTATTTTATTCCTATAACCACGACAGCGCTACGGTTTGAGAACGACCACAGGCAAAACTGCACATGTCCAGAGTATTCCTTTTCTAAATCAGAGCAGGTAAACCTTTTCCGCTGTGCTTTGGGTGTTCGGCTCTCATGTTGAAGCAGCTGCACAGCATGGTAAGGTGGACAGGCCACGAGGAAAAGGGAAAATGTCGCCTGTTTCACCTTAGAGGGAAGACACACGGCCATCTAATGGGGTCCCTGTACAACTATTAAGTGAAGGAGCGAAACTTACCTAGCTGAATCACTACCCTCCACCCCTGAATTTCTGCAAGGGTGGAAAGATTTGCACACTGCAAACCACACTGGAGTTCCTATACTTTGCACACTACTTATAATTCTCAAGAGGGAAGCAAAACTCATGGTGGCCATCCGATTTGAAAAGTTGCTCTCAGTCCTGGTGCTTTCGCTCTCCAACTCCTTGCCCTGGGGAGCCGATTTGGCATCTTTCTTTCTGACTTTCAGCAGGCAAACAAAAACAAAATGAAGCTCTGTTGCAGCAAGTTTTAAACTAAGTTGGTTTTAACCTAGAGGTCTGCGACTTTAATCCTTGAATAATGATGATGATGATGATGATAATAATAGCATGAGAGATAATAATACCGGCAGCTACAACAAGAACAGATGCATTGTTTTTACCGACTAAAAGCTGGGTTGGAGAACGTGCATTTCTCCACTGGATTTATTTCATGTGCTTTGCCACACCACTCCATGAGCCCGCAAGCCAATGTAAACATAAACATTATAATATTACACAGTGCGGAACGTAATCCAGAATGACTTCGCTTTATTTCTAAAGGGGCGCGAAGGCCCCTCGGGATCCCCACACACAAGCACCCCCTTTGCTTCGAAAGCTTTCTTCTGTAGGAAGCGCCAAGGAGCGTCTTCAAACACCTCGGGCTGAGCGGGGCCGCTCAGAATTCACCTGTGCTCAGTTCACGACCTGTGCCGCCCCTCTTTGCCTGAGGAACTCGGCAAGGCCCGCGCTGCGCTGTGGCAACACAACAGCCCCGGGAGGTAGGCCAGGGCGCCCGTGCGGCAGCCACGCCCAGAGCTGGAGGCACCTTCCAGGAGCGCCCTCCCGTTCAGCGCTCCGCGGCTGGCGGCGAGCGCCCTGCCCAGGGAAGGGCACGGGCTGCAGGCTGCCCGCCGCGGTCACCGTGGCGACGGGAAGCAGGCGCGGCGCGGCGCGGAGGCAGCGCGCACGGGCGGGATGCGGCGCGGGGTGCCGAGCCGCGCTGCCCGCGGGAGCGGCGCCTTCCCCGCCGCCCTTCGCCTCCCCAGGGCGGACGCGCGGAGCCGCCGGTCCCCGCCGGAGGCCGCTGA
>NW_025336059.1:7227445-7343068 GCF_004798865.1 Varanus komodoensis
CCGTCGGATGCCGCGCAGGGGCTCCAGAGCGCCATCTCAGTCGCGGTGCCGCCGCGCGAAGTGCTTCCCCAAACGCTTTCAGAAGTTCGCCAGCGGAGCCCTAAGCCGTCGTACGAACGGGGCGCGTTTCACGCTGGGTTGTGACTCCCGAGTAAGTGCGCGGAGCGACACAGCCCCAGCGGGACTGCCATGCCCCTGAAGCGCCCAGGGCGGCCCCCTCCGTGAGCTGAGAAGTTTCCAACTTCTGGCACACATCCGACGCGTTTGCTTGAAGTCCCATCATCCCCAGCAGCGCATGCTGGCAAAGTCTGCATCGGGTTCCATGCAGGTATCTCAGTGCATTGAACCTGTCAGGCCAAGGGTGGGTGATGAAAAGGGCAATATTTAATATTCATTGTATTTATGCATGTATTTATAGGCCTCCTATAACTGCCAATGCCTTTTCTGCAGCAGTCGTCAGCAATATTCAGATTTTTCCAGACCTCAGTTGACTCTGCTTTGCCTCAGTCACCATGAAGCCAGGAAGCCAATTTGAGGCAGCTCCGTTATCCTCAGGAAGGATGGCCTGTAATGCCAAAAACTTGCCTGAAACGTGTCTTGCGCAGGCCTGCACTTCTTGGGGCAGGGGGCAGGGAGGGCTTTCAGGCCGAAATCCAGGTGAAGAGGACAGAGTGCTCAGGACCGGCAGACACCCTGACTCTGCATGTCCTTTTGCCGCCTCAGCCCCATACAATGGTAATAACGTTAATTAATTGTAACACCGGTGATCTTGCTAGAGGAATCCTGTGAATGGAGCCAGGGCTGTTTGTTGCTTGTCAGCAAGCACAGTTTGTGGCACTCGCTGTGCGGCTTCACTGAACGTTTGGTGAGGCGTTGGCCTTCCCTTCCAATTTCCAGCCTTTGTGGAAAAACCGGATCCAGTGCTGGAGGCTCTAACAGCCGTGCCCTTTGTGCCACGCTTGGAAGATTCCCAGGAGCACGTGGCTGGACACCACTGAAGGCAGAATACTGGGGACACCGCACCTACATCCCAGTTGGCCAATGCAGGAGGCAGAACGTGGAGGATCTGGAGTGGATTCTGGTGATGCCATTTTTAATGCTCCCCACTCTCCTGCCTAAAGGTTGGAGCAGAAGCTTTCTCCCTGCTGTTTTTATTTTTCCTTTTAATTTGCAAGGAAATATATTTTAGGTTTAAAAACAACAACAAAAAAACCCTCCCCACATGCTGAAGTGGTGCAGTCCAGTGTATGGCTATACCATCTCATTGTGCTGACTGAGCCCTGGAGGAGATTCAATGCAGTAAGGCAGTGCTCTGGTTTTCAAGAGAGGTTTTCTCCGGGGTTGTCCTTGAATCACAAAATCTTGAATTTGCTTGGCAAGGATGCTTGGAAAGTTTTAGACTGGCCAGGTGCCCACAAATTCAATTTTCCCTATATGTACTTTCAAACTGCACTTCCTAACACGGGAAGATCTCTGGAAACATCCATTTTAGTTCAGTGGTACTGTCTTCTTTTGCATTTTCCAATTTCCATAATTTCACTAAGATGCTTCTAGTCCTCATGACCAAAAAGAGGGCTGTAAGTATATGCACAATACCAGGTGAAGTCTCAGAGATGGTGTGTGTGGAGGGGGCTGGGCAGGTGGGGTTTCATAGCTTGTCCTAACTCCTCGGTCCTGCCCCAGATTTGCAAAATCAACAATTTATGCAAGATAAGCAAAGTGCACCTAAATTGGATATCTGTGAAGGGAGAACAAGGGCCTGGCATTGGCAAAAATAACAGGCAGGCCCTGACCTGCTCTACTATTCCCTGTTTCTGCAGGTTTTCCATCCTCGGGCCGCGCTCTGCCTTGCACAGATAATTTAAAGCTGCATGGGGAATAGCTGCCTTCCATCGAACACGGGGTTTCTCTTCCTTGTATTCTAGCTCTGACCCTGTATCAATACCAGGAGCAGAAGAGACGCTCAACCAGGGAACAAGGCAACATGCTGAGGAGAGACCCGGGAGAAAGATGGAGCAGGCTCTTCCCTTCATCTCTCCCCATGCTAGAATTTGGGGTTTCTTGATAAACAGCTCCGGTGAGCTGCAGATCACGTCACACGCAGAGAGTTCCATTCTTTCACCAATGATAAGGCCGTGATGTCCGTGCGTGTCTGAACTGGTTCTCCACGCCTCCCCCTCCTCCAGGGGAGATTCTTGGGAGATTCCGACTTTTTATAATATTCTTTGCCTTGTCCTGAATGGTTCCCTGACTTAAGTGTTTAGCTGAGCTGGTCACTGCCGGACGCTGCCTTCTGTCTGCAAGGTGACCAGGTTGCTATTAAAATCGCCTCTCTCATTCCCCACATTCAGCGTTGAGTTCCATTGTGTGCATGGCCAAATTAGTACCATCTGCGTAGAAGAGATGCTTGCAAGATGCTGGCTTGAAGAAGGACAAAAGTGAACTAAAAAATACTGCAAGGGGCTTCAGAAATACCCCCAAGAGCTCAAATAAGGACCGAGGAGTGCAGGCTGTTGAAAGGGGAGGAGGACCTGAGTTCAAATCCTGATTCAGCCGTGAAGACCACAGCATGGCCTGCTTGGAGCTTCTTGATGGAAAGGGGGAACAAAGAAATAACTTTGTGCATGCATGTTCCCGCTGCTACAAGAAAACAAGTGTTCTTCGTACATAGGAATCAAATGCCTTCATCTCAAAGAACTGCAATTTACCACAGACCCATGTATTTCTACTCAGAAGTAAGTCCCCTTGAAACGAGCGGTAACACTCCTGGGTAAATCAGTCTTGCAAAAATATTGCTACGCTCACCAAAGCCTATTTTGGAAAATCCCAGTATGAGGATGGCACCAATGTTGTTGTTAGTTGCGAAATCATGTCCGACCCATCACAACCCCATGGACAACACTCCTCCAGGCCTTCCTGTCCTCCACCATCCCCTGGAGTCCAGCTAAGCTCACACCGACTGCTTCAGTGACTCCATCCAGCCACCTCATCCTCTGCCGTCCCCTTCTTCTTTTGCCATCTATTGTTCCCAGCATCAGGCTCTTCTCCAGGGAGTCTTTCCCTCTCATTAGGTGGCCAAAGTGTTTGAGTTTCATCTTCAGCACCAATACTCCTTTCATAGATAATTTTTGGAGGTGTGCGAAGTACAGCTTCTCCAGCCAGGTGGACAGACCAACACCCAGCCCGTGCTTCAGGACTGCTGAGCCTGTTAGTCTGAATTTCTGAGGTGCAGGTTCTACCTGCAGGTTTCCCATCATCATCATCATCATCATCATCATCATCATCATCATCATCATCATCAGGGGTGGGGGGATCATCATCTTTTGGGCATGCCATTTATGGCACCCATTTGCTAAGAACTGGCACATGGAGAATTCAGCTCACCATCAGTCAACAGTAAATATAGAGCAGTGTTTGTGTTTAGTGCAACTTTAGTGTTTCCATAAAGCTCTGCTTACAAATCCAATCAGTTTTGAGAAGAAAAGAAAAAAAGAAAATGCACAGGTAAGTTTTTGGGCCAAGGCATCTGTCCCTAAAATAGCCCATTAAGCAACACAAGGACCAAGCAGTGCTGGATAAGTGCAAAATAAACCAGCCTTTCATTACTGGGATTGAAAGATTTATCCGTGTGTCACACGAACGGGACATAAAGTAGCTTGCGTGGTGCATAAATGAGCAAGGAGTGCAAGGGGAAGAACCTCGAAAGCTCCTCCGGTCCCACCAGCCTCAGCCACCTGGTGGTATCTGGGTCCCTCAAAAGACAGCCCTTTCTCCCGGGCCACCCCTCACGCGTGGCTCCCCAGAGACTTGCACCTTCCTTCAGATCCATCCTCAGATCCCAGTTTTTCCATGAGGTCCTTCGGCCAACCATCCCATAGTTCCAGTCCCAACTGCAACTATGTCTAAAGCTGTGCCCCAGAATAGCTGCACCTTGTATCATGTGGTCCTGCTTGTGCTTGGTTCCCTCATGAACTGGAAGCTCCTCGGGGCAGGGATCCTGCATCCATGGGCCTTGTAAAGCACCATGTGCTTGGATGGTGCTGTGCTGCATGAAGATGTCCGGAAGCAGAGCAGATGAGCTGGGTGTCAGTTCAGCCTAGTGGCATCGTGGCACAACCAGTAACCTTACTGGGTGCAGAAGAGGGACCCTTAGAAGGAAAGACTTCCAAGCCTTGGAAGGGACAGAGTGCCAGGATTGAACAGCGTTCGCTCACGGGCCACCCGTGCACAGATCATTCCTGGTCCCCCCACTTGTCTTTATTTCAGCAGAACAATCGGGTGTCAGTGTGTGAATGTGCTATTGCTGAACAGTCGGGAGCCAGGATCTTCCCTCCATCACCGGGCGACCGACCAGTCGAGCGAGATCTACCCTCTGTTCTCGAGTGCTTGTAATGCTGTGCATGCTAACCAAGGAGCGAGTTCCGTGGGGCTTCACACCCGTAACTGGGGGAATACGAACTTGTGGGTGGCCACTGTGCGGGTGGCCACTCTGTGAACGGAACAGAGGACTGGGTGGACTTTTGCTCCTGCCCAGTGTGTCTCCTCTCGCGTTCCGGGTGTGGCAAGCTTTCCTTGCTCCTGAGATGACCCCCTCCTGTCCCCACTTAAGAGCCGCAGCTTACCGGGCAGCTGCAATTCCTGCAGGAGAAATAAGGTAGGCCTACGATCAGCCCCACCTCTTCTGCCCCCCTGATTCTTGTGACTTGCCTATATATCTATCGAGCAACAATGCACAGGCCTCTGTGTGGCCTTTATGATGCATCTGGCATCCTCCAGCTAACCTCTTTTCTGTTCAACCCTGGAAAAGGCTGCACTTCCGATGGCTGTGCTCTGCAGCACGAAGGGCAAGTGTCATTGAGCTGGCGCATGGGGCGCGCGCTGAGCCTGGGGGTCCTCTGCCATGGGGAGGAAAGTGCGTGCGAGCAGCTCTGGCTATCACGGCAAGGACCGCTTCAGTGCTCCATCCATCCCGAAGCGCCTTGGCAAAGCAGCCAAGCGCCACCGGATCAGTGGTGGCAATGGAAGGGCTTGGGAAGGACCAGAGGGCCAGCTCCTTCAGCTCCTGCTCTGATTGGTGTGCCATCCAGCCAATGACAGCGTCTGAAACCAGAGGCCACCTGCGTTCATCAGCATCCGCACGAGGCACATTGCTAGATTAGGGGAGATCCGAGTACCATGCCTTTAAATGTAGTGTTTGAAGCGCTGCGTTATTTAATTTAGTTTTGAATCCTTCCTTTCCCCCTCTTGGATTACTGATGTCCTATCTGTGCTCCAGTGTTCGGATGCTGCAACACAATCATGGGCAAATGTGGAAATTTGGGGCATTTTGCTCCTTCTGCAGGAATTCCAGCTACATTTACTCTGTTCATGGCACTTTTTGAAGCGTTTCTCCTGCCTTCGGGGATCAGGGCAGGCCGTTGGGTGGCAATCCATTTCCCCCCTGCACCGTAGTTCTCGGATGCGCCAACGTCTTGCCTTTGCATTGCGAAGTCTCTGTCTGAGGCTTTGGTTTGCTCTTGTCTTGATGTTGCCAGTATTCTTTTTACTGGTCTCCCAACTGCTCAGCTTCCTCCTCTTGATTTGTTTCCAGTGCCGCTGCTCATACAGGCTTCGCAGGTTGGGTCAGCCGGCGTGTGGGCTTCGGCACCCTTGCATGCACCCTTTGGCCTGCAAGCCAGAGCCCCTGCGAGCACGAACCGTCCCTCCTTCAGCCACCCACTGACTTGGAGGACAAGAGGGGCAGAAATGGGGCGGGCAGAAAAGGGGTGGCGACAGATGTTCCCACTTATGCAGCCCACAACAGATGGCCGCCAAGGGATTGCTGCCCTTCCACAAAAGGAGGCATTTCTCCCCTGTTGTAGGTGCTTGATCGGATCCCACATGGCCCTTCTGTTTTTCTCTTCACTGTTTTTCTCTTCCTTCTCCCTCTCCATGCTAATATTTTCTTATTTTCTGGGTTCAACACATGTCTCCGTCTCCGTCTCCATCTCCATCTCTGTCTCCATCGCCATCTCCGTCTCTGTCTCCTTCCGCTTCCCCATCTCTGTCTCCTTCCGCTTCCCCATCTCTGTCTCCTTCCGCTTCCCCATCTCTGTCTTCATCACTGTCTCCGTCTCCTTCCTCCCCTCTTTCCACCAAAAATAACAGTGCTCAAGGTGTCCACCAGGAATAAAGCCAAAATTAAAACCAACTGACTGAAACCATTATCAAAACAAATCGATGAAGGAAGCAGTCCTGTGCCTGTTTTGACGGAAAAGAGTCCTCCACCTCCCAGCCTGCCCCACCTCCCGGCCTGCCAGTGTCCTTCTTCACAGTCCAGAACCACAGGGAGATGCGAGCAGTACTATGTGCTTCTCCAACCCCAGGAAATGGGCACGGGGGCAGCGGAACCAGTGGGATGCGCTTTTGAGCAAGCCTGCACAGGATCGGGCTGTGGAACGCCAGACCTTCCAGAGAAATTCGTGGTGCAGCGGCAGCTCTACCAAGCGATTAGGCCTTCCCCAGAGAGCCCGAAAAGCTGCTGCTTGCCCTACTCCTTCCTTCTCTTTCATGTCTCTCCCTCTCTTTCCTTGCTTTAACCCCAACTATTTTAGGAGAGTTTTACGGCTGCAATTTGTTTATGAGCGTGGTAAACAGTCGAAGGCCGTGGAGGCATTTGCAGGCAGATCGATGGCCGTCAAGAGACAAGCTGGGCCTGGGCCATCAGGGTAGGACAGCGCAGCTGGTAGGCAGCAGGAGGATTGTCCTTTCCAGAGGTTACAGATGTGTGCGGGACATTATGGGAAAGTGTTTTTTTTAACAAGAGTAATTGGTTTATTCCTGAGGTAAGCTGTATAAATAGGAGGGGAAAAATATTTCCTGTTCCAAGGCAAATAACGAACTGGCAGTCCGTTGGCTTGGCTCCACGGAGCAGCAGAAGGCCAACAAGGATCACTGTTAGCTTTGCATCCTCCTCTTGCTCATGGTAAGAGAGAGCGCGACTCTTTGGCCGGCTGAATCTCCTTGCATTTTCTGGGAAATGTATATCTTTTCAGCTCATGCAACTGACGTGTGAGCAATGCAGGGGGCACATGGACGCATCACTGGAAAAGGAAATGCATCACCCTAAGACAGGACGGGGAAGGACACGGCTTTGTGTATGCTAATATGTGGAGATGCAAATCCAGAAAGAACTGTTATGCATCTTGCAGCCAGGTGGGTTGCAAGTCCATGCTGATTGGCAGGTTCTAGACCCTGCTGTTGATGGAAAAGCTCACTGCCAATGCATAAGTTCTAGGCCCCAGTGTTGGCAGACAAGTTCTAGGCCCCTAACATTGACAAACAAGTTCTAGATCCCAGTGTTGACAGGCAAGTTCTAGGTGCCACTGCTGACAGGCAAGTTCTAGGCTCCAACATCGATGGACAAGTTCTAGACCCCACTGTTGACAGGCAAGTTCTAGGCTCCACTGTTGATGGACAAGTTCTAGGCCCACTTTTCTTCTTGCTGAACATTCCTCATCTTTAAACTGGACCTGGTCAGTCATACAGGCAAAATACACCTTCAAAGGAGGTGTCCTTGTTACTGTAGATGGGCATCTTTTGAAATTCTTGGCACAATTTCCAGAATTCTTCGTCAATGAGACAGAAAAACTTTGTGATTTAGGAGCTTCAAATGTGGGAGAAAGGGAAACGGACAGTTTTGTCCATCAACCCAATTCTTTCTGTTTTTGCTTCCAGGGAAAAGTCTAGCTTGACTTGATCTGGGACCTGCTTGTTTGTCTTCCCAGGTATTTGCCAAGCTCTTCTCCAGCACCATGTTTTGAGTGCTCGCATGTTCTTCCTGCCTGCTTTCTTGACTGTCCAGCTTTCACACCTGTGCATAGTTCCCTGGAATCCAGGTGTGTGGATTGGCATCAAGGCTGTTCAGTGAAAAGGTAAGTCAAAGGAGACCTGACGGAGGTCCGCAAAATTATGTCTGGTGAGAAGCAAGCCAAAGCTCTCCAATCAATCTATAGCTGTGCATTGATACTGTCAGTTAATTACCCCATAACATGGGTATTGCAGTTCATGTCAGAATAATAATGCTTTAAAAATACAACCAAATAATAAAACAGCGAAGCCCAAGAGATCCTCCAACAAAGCATGAATTAAGTTAAACCCCAGCCACCACAAGGAGCCGAACTTAGAACAGCATCTCTAGTACAAAGCACTTAGATCTTTAGTACTAAAACCCTTGAAGTGCCTGAGAGAATAGGAAAGTCTTTGCTGGGGCTGAAAAGATTTGGAGGGGTGCGCAGGCTCAGGCCTGAAAGCAGTCTTGAGGTTTGCCTGTGTGGCATCTTCTCCCGCTGGCCATTTCTGCAACTTCTATCCCCTTGTTTTGAAGTGAACACAAAGGACACGTCAATGGATCCACAGGATGCTGGAGAGTAAAAAGCGGTTCCCTGCCGGGGTCCTTTATCATTCATTTGCTTTCTGAAGGCTAAGGAACACCAAGCAAGGGGAATACCCGGGAGCATTTCAACCCCAGACAATATATTGCTTTGTTTGGGAAAGGCTTCTTTACCCAGCCCATCTTCTGCGTTGCTTTCTAGCCATGCCATGGAGAATATCCCAGGCACAGAAAAAAGAGCAGAGGCACCGCTTGGACTGAGCCGGCTGGGACAATTAAGCGCCCAGGGGCTTCAGGAGCTCCTTTGAGCTGGCAGGGTGCCAAGGGAGAGTGGCAGGATTCCGCATCCTTTGCCAAAGGGACAGAAAAGCGGGGATGATTGGACGACTCTGTTCACTGGCGGAGCTGCCGAGGTGGAAGGGCCGTGCGGATGGGTGGATGGCCTCGCGGAGGGGAGAGAATCGGGACTGGGCAGCCATGAGGAAAGCTGTGCGGCTAATCTCTGGAGACATCCCTTTCTCAGGCCAGAGCCAAGCGCAGAGACTGGGCACCTGTTCTGTCCAGGTATATTTCCCAGCACCTATAGGTCAAACTGGGAAGGACTCCTTGCTCTGGAAAGCTGCACCTGCTTGTGTGGACGGTACTGAAGTGGATGCACTAGCTGAGTTCAAGACAGCATCCCTCGTTCCGTCTCGGTTTGGCCAGAGAAAGCATTTCATCAACGCTCCCTTGGGCGAGGAGAAGTCTTTAGAGGGGAGGGCTGCCCTGAGTATAGGAAGGGACACGGTTTCTTTCTGATTTTCCGAAGTCCACATCCTTCACCTTGCCTTGAAACCATTCCAGCAGCTGTGAGCTTGATCTCTGTTTGCCTCTGCAGCGTCCTGGCCCAGTTCTTGTTTGTAGAATTGTGTGTATTTCTTAACAAAAAACTTTCTGAGATGTTGGAGCTCAGCTATGGTTGAAAGTGATCCAAATGGGAACGGCATGGGTCGAAGAGGGGGAATTATTCCTGAGAGAATCGCACTAAGCTGGGACAAAGGGGTTTGGTTTGGAGGGTAGAACTTACAGGGGTGCAGAGGGAGAAGATGAGGGGTTGGGGAGGGGAGCAAGAATGGGGCACTTCAAGGAACTTTGGAAGTGCGAAGGAGGAGAAGGTGCTTGATAAGAGGAACCCATTGGGAATATCTATGAAGATACGGGGGAATATGGTCAAAGTGAAAGTAAGATGCCTCCACTATGGGGAAGGTCCTGGCAAAGCAGAGGCAGCAGAAAGGGCTGCTTTAGAGCCCATCTCACCCCCAAACGCTCCGGGCTTCCACTGAAAGTTGTCTTTGGAGAAGCTGCAGCTCAAGCTGAGGTAGCACAGAAAGACGAGTGAGTGAGACTCCAAGGTCTTTCCACTGGCCATCCAAAATCAGGATATCACAACGGGAGAGCCTTGTTCTAGAAGTTGTGCACCGCTTTTTGAAAAGGGGAGGCTGGCTTGTGGTGCCTGGGGTGATGTTCTGGCTCTCCAAGCAGCGACCTGGCATGGTCATTCTACAAAGAGGTGGTGCTGGGCCTGGAGCTCAGCTGTATCAGGATGGGGCAGTCTCCACACCACCCAGCCAATATTGGCTGAAGAAGATCCAGCAAGGAATTCTCTTTGCACCGACTGGCCAGAGTAGATTGGCTGATATTTCCGGGCTTCTTCAAAGGCTTCTGGGTCAGGTTTTGTTGACTGCATCTGTGTGCAGTTGCCCTGTGTGGTGGCCCGCGGAGCTGTGGGTGGAAGACTTTCTGTGAAGGACCATCTTTCAGGTACCGATGGACTCTGTCCAGGGAAAGGTGGCAGAACAGAGTAGAGCTGGGCAGCTGAGCTGTTCATGAACATTGGCTCGAGGTTTGGTAGGTTCCTTCACCCTTGCTTGGTCTCAGTGGGGTCCCTCCATAAAGGTAGACATGATGGGGTGCCCCCATCCTTTAGTAGATTCATCGTTATGGCTTTACTTGCTTCAAAAACTGGTAGACCTGCCCAACTACTCATTCTGCTGAATCAGGCACTGGACCTCTGGTCCAAAGTCCTGCCTTGATGCTTGGATATTTGCCAGTTCTGACCTTTTTTCCAGTCCATCTACCTGGATGGGCCTGGGGGGTCCCTGGCTCTCCTGAGACTGTTGTTTTGGCCCAGTCTGGCCCAGTTTACAGCCAGCTGTGGAACCCAATGAAAAAGAGGGACAGGGAAACGAGCCCGTGCCCCACTCTGGCTGCACCTGACAGGGAGCGACCCCTGCACAGGAAATGACATTTGTCCGAGTGTCGAAACGGTTCTGCTTAAAATGGCTCCAGATCCAGTCAATTTCACGCATGGTGTGGAGATGCCCTGGAGCTTGCCTCGTATTTTGCAAGGCCCGAGCAGGTGGCTTCGTCTGTGGGAAGAACTGGGGAGGAGGAAAGGATGGAAGAATCGGAGGACACTGTGAAAATAAAAACAACACATCAAGCACATTCGGGGGATAAAGGGGATCAGCGCTGCAGAAAAGGGAAGAATGAGTCCCAAAGCAAAGAATGTGGGGACAATTTGGACAGTGGAGGGTTATCTGTGTACCAGGGACCCCAGCGTGAGAGGGCCACCTCTGCAGGGCTGGCGTCGATTGCCATCTGGGGCATGCCACTCAAGCCCATTGTCCTCGTTGTTCTGGCCACTTGGAATGTCATCTCCCCGCAGTTGAATCTGTCCCTGCCCCCCCCCCCCCGGCTGCTACAAATCCGAAATCACCATGCAGCTTGAATTAATGGCCTTTTCTTACTGGGCAACAGTCTGGAACTGTCTGCCAAGTCTGGCAATAATTAACTGGGAGAGAGTTAGTGGCAGAAATGGCTTCTGCTTTGTAAGCCCCATGCCTCCGCTTTCTCTGCTGGCTGCCCCCAACCCAGCCTCGGCACTGGCCCACCTTTTATCTAGGAAAGGTCAAAGGGGCACGCGACCGGAGTTATTTCCTGCTCCTCCTCCTCCTCCCTTAACCCACAAGTAGACGCCGCGAGGTGCTATGGAGTGGGGCCTGGACTCTGCTTCTGATGCTCGTGTGAGAGACTCCCAGGCTCACTGGAGACCCCCTTCTCCAGGGGCATCTCCGAGGGGTGAGCGACGCTCCCACTCCCAGCCCGTTCTCCCCTGCTTCTCCCCTCCCCCACAAATCCCAGTTCAACCAGGATAATTTCTGACACGAATTCCGGAATTGGCGCACACAAATGTCGCTCCAGCTTTTGCTGCCTTCTGCTCAGGTGCACTGGTCTCCGCCTGCAAAGAGCAGCGAGCAACAGGACGCGGTCTTGCGGGGAACCCACGGGCAAATGTGGCCGGAGCCGTTTGCTGCGGTGTTTTCCTGGTGTGTGCAGCTCGCCTGCATTTTATCCTCCTGTCTGTAAAACCCCCGAGCACAAACAAAGCATTCTTCGTCTGATCATACGCCATATTTTCCCCCCACCTATTTGCCCTCCCACCAGCAGAGGCCCTCCTCTGGGAACCCTCTGTGAAAGACATTAGGAGGCAAAGTACCCGGAGAAGGGCCTTCTCTGCGGTGGCACCCCGACTATGGAATGCGCTCCCCAGAGAGGTCTGCCTGGCGCCATCATTATTCGCTTTTCAGCGCCAGGCCAAGACCTTTTTATTCAATGTTTTAATATGTATTAATAGTAGTTGCATTTTATTCTTTGTATTTTATTAATTACAGCCAGTGTGGAATAGTCTATTTATTTATTTTATTCTGATTTATGTTGTAAGCCATCCAGAGACGCAAGTAATGGATGACATACAAATTTTATAAATAAACAGATATTGCAGGCCAGCTCTTCTTCCGTGCTGCGTCTCTGATGAACGCCTAGGCTCCCGCCCACTTCCAAATAACACACAGATTATCAGGATAGATGGAAAGTAAAATAAAGCGATTGCTTTCTTCAGGGTCTTAAACATGCACACAGACGCCAGGGAGGCCGCGCTGTGTGGAGAGTCCCCATCGCAGCTTTGAAAGGAGACAAGGACTTTAGGAGCACAGCAATCGGGGAGGATTTCCCATGGGGAGAGTCTTGGGTAGCCTCTCTATAGGGCGGCTCCCCTGCGGGGGTCTTTCCAGCCCTACCCGGGGAGCGCCGGACACTGGTCTTGGGACCGCATTCATGCAAAGCCGCCTGCGCTGCTTCTCCGGGGCTTTCCCAGCCCATCCCGGAGGATTCCGGGTCAGATCTGGAAGCAGCTCCGCAGGCAGGGCCGTGGGGAGGTGATCCTGTGCAGTGGATGCCTTGCATTTGCTTCCTTCGCCCCTCGCGTCTGCGTGTGCCAGAAGCGCAGCATGGCCCTCGGGAGCTCGAGGACTCCGGCCGGGGGCAGGGAAGGGAGGGGAGGGGAGGGGGGAAGGGGCCCTCGTGCAGCGCCCGCCAGTTTGCCCAGCCTCGCTGTGGGATTAAATGGGATCCTTTCTCACAACTGTGGCTGATGGACGGCCTGAAACAGGAACTTCAACTTCCCAGACAAGGTTATTTTGGTAGCTCTGCGTAAACTTTCCCCTTTGGAAAATGTGACATGCTCTTATCCCTTTTGTATTTGCTCACCAAACACTAATTAAGGCATGTAATGAAGACAGGGGCGTCCATTAATAAAGAATAATTATGGAGCAGGATTAGCCAGCTTATCGGAAACAGGTGGTGGTGAGGCGTTTGTCTGCACGTTGGGCCCCAGGCATGAGCTAACGCACTCCAGCGCGTCCTGGAGGACCGGGATAATCCCGAGGACAAGGACCCACCCGTCCCCTGTCCCCAGACCGGCCTGCCTCCACCCCAGCTGCCTCCCTCTTTGATGCCTGGCTTTGTGGGACCGAAGGGCGGCTGCTGGCCTTGTGCGGACGAATCGCCAAGCAATCCCACAGCCAGTGGCCACCCCTTCCCCTCCCCTCCCTTCCCTCCCCATTTGCTTCTGGTCTTGCTGGTGGAAGTTGTCCTGCTTTTGTATTATTATTTTAAAGAAAACTCCTGTGTGGCAGAGTTTCTGGTTATGAATAATCCATGGTGCGATTATGAAAAACAGTTAAATGAGGTGAACGGGCGGGTCGATTTCCTTATGGAATCCCCAACGGCAAGATATATTTATTACAGTGTTTGCAAGACATCAGGCAAGGTTACAGGTAACACAGATGTCCTGAGCTGAAAGCTCAAAAGATTGGATCTGCATCTGAAAACCTAGCTTATGTGAGAGTTTGTAGTTTTTTGCTGCGGGCTTCTGTACAGCTACTTGGCAAGAAATCCTATTAAAAGTCAGTGGGTTTTACAAATAAGTAAAGGTGTACAGGGTCACCCTGCAATCTACTGTCTTGTCAATTAGGATGTGGCTTTCAATCTAGATTCTGATGGCCTGGAGGGAAGGCATGAACGATGGGAATGCTGGGGAAGGGCAGCCTGGGAATAAATTCCCGTGGATTCAGTAAAGGAACATGCATGGGACATGGGCTTGATCTGATGGCCTCAACTCCAAATAGATGCTTTTAGCCTTCAACGTGATTTAATAGACCGGGAGCTCTCCCAAGGGCAGGTCCCTGCGCTGCATTTTTGAGGCACAATGAAAGTTGATGGCACTCTATAAAAATAGCCACCCGTCATCGCTGCCCACCCCAACAGGTCTGCAGTTCAGGGAATCTGAGGGGGCAGTTTCTCAATCGGGGTGATGGGAGAGGGGGCTTTGATTGGAAGTGGACTGCTCGAACCAAACGAAGCTTGGCTTCAGGTTGATGTCTGAGTGGGCGTCCTGCGCTGAGCAGGGGGTTGGACCTGATGGCCTTCTCGGCCCCTTCCAACTCTACTATTCTATGATTAAAATCTCCTCCTCCTCCAGGAAACTGCAGTTGTTCCTTAGCATAGAACAGCAGAGAGTTGGACAGTCTTCCAGAAGAAGATTCACCTGTGGCCTGAAAACAGACGGGGCGCTCGCATTGCTAGCCTTTGCTTTTATTTAAGGGTCTGCACTGTGCCCACAGGGTCTGACTGCAGAGTCCCCCTTTTTCTATAACATTCGGCAGCGCTAGATCGCGCCTGGCTTCTTTTCTATACCAGCAACCCATTTCTTAGGTCCATGGATTGCATGTGCATTAGATTCTGTATCTATTTTTGTCCACTTAGGGAAGCAATTCACACCAAATCGGAAGACTGGCCCATTGATAAGCTCAGCTGTGGCTTGTTGCCTGCAGTCACTTTGAGACCACCAAGTCGGGCCATTCCTGGCTTGGAGAGGTTCTCCAGATGTTCAGCAGTCAGCACTATCCAGATGGAACTTGCACCTTCCACACGCAAACCACGAGCTTTCACTGAGCGGCAGTTTCCCTGGCTTCGTACAAGCCACACTGCAATATGGTTTGTGTAAACTGGGAGAAGCTGTCCAGGGTTTAGACAGCAGGAGTGTGTCTCTTTCCGCTGCCCTTGGATATGCTGGGGGTTCAGTCTGTGACCTTCCGCAAGCAAAGCTCAGGGCTCCTGCTGAATTTCATGCCCTCTCTGATTCTGTATGGCTTCAGTAGAAGTCACTTTGGTGGCTTCCGGTGGAGAATCTGCCGACACAATGAATACATTGAGCTGAGCAGAGATGGCCCTTCCTAGTGTCCGAAGCAAATTTGCACGTGCAAAGAAGCAGCGAGAAAAAATCATCAAATGTGAGGATGTTTTAATGGAGACCAAGGCCAAGGTCTTCCACATGATTGGATCCTCAATCACCCTGAATGGGTGCTGAAGCAGGACAGTGAAAAAAGTGGATGGGAAGAAAATGGATGTATTTGGAACATGCTGCTGGAGGAAAACGTTGTGAATGCCCTGGACCAAGTGAAAGATGAATAAGTATGTGGTTAGGGAGCAGATCAAGCCAGAGTTTTCCCTAGAAGCAAAAATGGCAAAGCTGGAGCCATTCTGATTTGGGCACATCTTGAGAAGGCCAGAAGACTCCCTAGAGAAGACACTCATGCTAGGGAAAGTGGAAGGCAGAAGAAGAGGAAGGCCAAATGGGAGAGAGATGGACTCCATCCAGGAAGCCGCAGCCGTGGATGATAGGAGCTCAGCAGGACTGTCCTGGACAGGGTATTTTGGATGGTGTCCATTCACAGGATTGCCCTAAGATGGGGACAACCTGATGATGCACAACAATGACAAATCAGAGCAGCTATTTTAGTAAGATTTGGATGTGTTGGGGGCCTGGCTGGTCCATCAGAATGGGGTCGTGTGCTTAACAGAGCAGTGAAATTAGCTCCCTCCCCTTAAGGCACCACCTTTGAACGATGGGCATCTTCTCTTCTGCTCCTGTTTAATATTTCCCTGAAGTAACAGAGTAAGCGTTTGAGCAAGAATTTAAAGCTATCATGTTTTGAATAGGGAGGAGTCGGCTGCCACTCCCATAGGTGGAAGCTGTAAACAGGGAAAGAAGAGGAGGAGGAGGCAGCAGCGGCGACATGGCTAACCAGCACCATCCAAAATGGACCGGCTCACCCGCTCTCTCCGCCATGGCTGCTCAGATGGACCAGGCCTCAGAACTGGGTGCAGAAAATCTCTCCCCAACAGGTGCAGCAAGAAAAACAATGGAAACTCTATTCATAATCATTGAAATGGCTGCCCATTTCCCTTCTTTTTCAAGGCAAACGGGAGTCGATCCCAGAGGGCCTCTGCCTGGTGCACAGGGACCAGCCTTTCCCTGCTGGCAGACACGAACCCCGGCCAATGACAAACTCAGCCCAGATTCAGCCTTGATTCCACCACCGAACTTTTCCTGGAGCCGAGCGCCCTTCCCCGACGCTCCAAATTGTTTTCTTCCTCCCACGAAACTCCTTGATCTTCTTGCCAAATGCAGTGGGCGAACAGCTGGCTGACACTGGCCGGTGGTGGGTTGAAATGTGTGACCGGCTGGCTGCTCCCAGGAGCTGACCGGCTTCTTCTGCTTCTGGAGGCGTGAATCACCCCGTGGCCTGCCCCACTTTGTGGGGGGAGACAGGCGAGGGCCATGGGCAGCCCTGGACTGCCGGGCTTCCCGTTTCCTGCTGCCATTTTTTACCCAAAACTTCGCAGTGCCAAGAATGGCTATTTTGAGTCATTGCTGGGCACAAATATTCGTAATTCCAAAGCAGAAATGGACAGATGTGGCAGGGTCTTTGGGGAAGTTTCGGCGCCCCAGACAAACTGTCCCAAGCTTCTTCCTTACCCTGATGTTTGGCAGGAGCAGAAGGGGGAGAGTGCCGGGCAGAGAGGGGGGGACGGTGTGGAGATATTTTTTGCTGAATCGCTTGGATGGAGGGCAACCGCATTGGACAAAAAAGAGGTCGTTTACCATTTAAAAAACAGGACTAAAGAGGGCATCGATTTATATAGACTTTGCATTTTTTTGGCGACGCAAACTTGGAATTACCACTTAGATTTCAATTAACAATCCAGTTAATTTCCTGTCCAAATGATATTTCTCTCCAGTCTTACATTAATTAGCACCACAGTTCAGACCAGCCTTTAGTTCGGTGAGTGAGAGGCAGTATGGTGTTGTTGTGAAGAACGCAAGCCTGGGACTCTGCAGATCCGGGTCCTAGTCCCCACTCAGCCATGGAGCCCACTGGGTCGCAGACTGTCAAGCCAACCTACCTTCCAGGGTTGTTGTTCTGCAGATAGGCCAGAGTGCAAGAGGAGGAGAATGACGAAAGCCACTTTGAGTTGCTTAAAAAAGAAAAAAGGCGGGATATAAATCTAATAAATAAACTTTAAAAAACGGACTTGCTGCAAGATCAATGTCCCTCCGATGAATGACCTCTTCAGTGCAATCGTCCGTACCGTTGTCCTGTCTCCCCAAATTAATTTAAGTGTGTCATGGGGAGGGGTGCTTTGCAATTCCTTCTGGTGGGGGTGGGGGGGTTCTTGGTGAGGATGCAAGCCAGCCACGTGGCTCCTTTCTCTTTAAGCGAATGCAAGCCAGATGGGGAATGTCGGGGGGGGGGGGGGGGCTCCGCCCATGGCCTGGAGGTGACCCCTCCCGTTTGATGTATTCATTTGTTGCATGTCTATATCATACAGGAGCCAAAGGGCCGCATTTCACAATGGGGGATTTGGGAGAAAAAGGGAAGAACAAGGACAATTATACCAAGCGATTTCGAAACAGAGGAAATGCCACAGGGGCTGCAGAAATGCCCCGGGTGCTGCTCTGCACTGGAAAAGTATGGAACAATGTCTCTAAGGTTTATGTAGACTCCACAAACAAGACCCTGGCAGAAAGCTGTCTTGCATTCTGTTTGGGTTTTGGAAGAAAACTGCTGGAAACCCAGCCAGATTTCTCCTCTGGAGCCCTCTGGAGCGGTCTGCCCCTGAATTTCAGAAAAACCATTTTTGGGGGCTGCAGGGACAGCGACTGGCGATGGAGGTAGCCCCTGGGGTTGCCCATCTCGGATCGAATTCTTGGCCCAACACGTACTCTGCAAATCCAGTCCAACCTCTACTTTTTGCCTCTGTTCCAGAAAGCGAGACCACAGTCAGATGCTTCTCACGTCCTCTCCAAGACGCAGGAGTCGGAATCTGCGGGTGCTGTCATCTGATGTGTTAATATCTGGGTAGGTAGCATGGCAGCTTTGGTGCCCCTTTACTTGCAGGCATGTTCCCCTGTGCTCAGAAAAGACCCTGCTGATGCCTTTTTCCCCCAAGGTAATGACTTACCAGGGCCAGAAGCATCCGAAGCTCCCCTCTGCCCCGTTTCCCGACCTCATGTGCATTCAGAAGTTAGTAGGGGTGGTAAGAGGCTGGAGGCGAATGCTGCTTGGGAGTCCTCTGGGGAAGCTGAGCCCCGAGCTGTGAAAGCCAAGAAGGCCAGTGCATCGGTGTGCGTCTGTGTGGGGAAGGCAGAGCAAGAGTGGGGGGGGGGGCACTCACGAAACAGAAAAGAGCGACTAGGATGGGTGGAGCAGGTGCGTGCGGAGGGTGTGGGGCGAGAGATGGTGATCCTGGACACAAGAGGGGGCTCAGGCCCCACCCAGGCCTAGTGTTTGGCTGCTTGGGCAAGCACCTTGTATTTTGGCCTCCCCAGCTTGCCATTCTGTGAAATGGGTGTTTTGCGACTTGCGATTACTGCTGGGGCGTCCCATTGGAGAATATCTGAGGGCCCAGCGACCTTGGACTTCCTTCTTTTGGAACACAGGCAGGACTTTCAAATTAGTATTCCATTCAAGCTGCTGAGATGCCACAAAGTCCTTGTCTAGTTTCTCGGTTGGTGTATCTTCCGAGCCGTGCCTGGTAGAACTTTTGAGAATTGTGTCCGTGATGCTGATGTTCCAGGGTATTGTGGTACCCCCAGAAAGGTTCGCTCCAGCCACAAACCCTTGGAAGGACTCTTTGCCAGAGAAGCTGAGAAAGTCCCAGTGAGATGGCAAGAAAATGTTATTGCAACTGGAGAAAGACAGCACTTAGATCCAGCAGGTGAAGGGGGAGGCCAAGCTTGTAGAGGGCAAACTTCCAAGGATTACCAAGGCACTGCCCCACTGCCCCAGGGGGAGGGGGGCAGAGAAACATTGCCAAAACTGCTACACAGTCCACACCAAGGAAGGCGACAGAAAAATGACTATCCCAAACCTGCCACGGATGCCGGATTTTGGAACCACATCTCCATCCAGGTTGACCGGTGGAAACAACTCTGCCAGATTTCCAAAATTTAATAGGCAAACCTTCCTCAACTTTTGCTGGAAGAGTGAAGGCAACATTTGCGTACACACTCACGCACGCACGCACACGCACACAAACGCACGCACGCATACAACCATGCCCTCAGTGCTGGTCAATTCATTATGCAATGCATCTCTCACTTCGCATAGACTTCCTAATGTCTACCTTCAATTGGCTTCAACCAAAATACTACCTCAGGATAGACAATCTGTCCGTCTTGACTTTGCTCGGTTTCAACCTTCTCCAGCCTTGCATTTGTTCTGTCCCATTTCCAGTTTGCAACATTTTTAAGCATGTGCACTTGTTCACGTTTCCATGTGTGTTTCTCCTAAAATATGCATTTTTGAAAGCCATTTTCCAGCACAAAGTCTGTTCTTGTCCGTTCCACTGTTTTTGTACCTTCGGCAAATATCCGAATGTTGTGTGTATTTCCCCCACGATGTGCACATTTTTGTGAGCCGGTTTTGGCTAGTGAAATAAATGCATTGCAAAATTCAGAAAAGAGCCGCAATGGAAACAGGGCTGCATCTCGGCTCACATACTGCTTTCGAAGTGTGAATTAAGTTCACATTAAAATGAGAACCAAATGAATTTCCCCCCCCTTGCTCACTGCCCACACGCTGTTGTTTAATTTTCACTAAGGTTACATCAGATCACAAGTATGTGATAGACAACTTCTCCGCAGACCATCAGCAGGCTGGGTAAGAGACCACACAGCTGGCGCTCTCCTGACATGCTGGCTTTCTATCTGCAAGGCTTTGTTTGCTTATTTATTTAGGAACATTCGGTCACGTAAGCCCACGCTTCCTGTCTAGAACAGTGCTGACACATCTACTGAGAACTAGGTTTTTGAAATGTTGTGTTAAGGGATAGAAACTTGGTGGGTTTTTTTAAGAGGCTGCAAGGGAGCCGAGATTCCTTCTTAGGGGGCTGAATGCTGTGGTCTGTTTCCTTCTTCTGTGCTGGAGTGGAATCGAGGGACACACAGATGCAGCTTTGCGTCCTTGGGAATTGCAGCGTTGGGTGGTGCAGCGCCACTCAGCGTAGCCCCTGAGCTTATGGCAAAAGCTGGGCTCAGCAGTGGTGTCTTGTCATGTGGGCAAGGAGGGGGCACTTGCTAGGTAGGTGCCGGCCTGGCCTGGTCTGGCCAGGTGTCCTTTTTTACAGTCCTCTATTTGCAGGGCTGCCAGGGTGAGCAAGAGAGGTCGATGGTTGAGCCGATGGTTCCGTCTTCCTGGCAGAGAGCAGCAGTGACTTGAAATGACTTCTGATGAAAGCAAAAGACGACTGGAGCAGGGCTGGAGCTGAACATCCAGAAAACAGAAATCATGACTACAGGAGAATTACACAACTTTACTGTCAACAATGTAGAAATCAAAATGGTGAAAGATTTTGTGTACTTTGGCTCAGTCGTCCTTTCAAAGGAAGACTGCAGCCAAGAAATCTGAAGACGGCTGAGTCTTGGAAAGGACGAGAAAGGATTGTCAAGCTTCAGTGGAAGGACTAGAAAAGATCATAAAGCGTAAGGATTTTTTACTGGAGACAAAGGCCAAGATCATTCACACAGATTGATATCCAATCACCACATTTGGCTGTGAAAGCCGGACAGTGAGGAAAGCTGCCGGGGAGAAAATCGATGCATTTGAAACATGGTGCTGAAGGAGAGCTTTATGAATTGCTCGGACCACCAAAAGATGAACAAGGGGGTCCTGGATCAGACCAAGCCAGAGCTTTCCCTAGAAGCAAAAGGGACGAAGCGGAGGCACATCCTGAGAAGGCCAGAAGACTCCCTGGAGAAGAGCATCATGCTGGGAAAGTGGAAGGCAGAAGGAGGAAAGGGCACTCAGACGGGATGGGTGGACTCCGTCTTGGAAGCCTCGGCCTTGAATTGACAAGAGTTCAGCAGGGCTGGCACAGATGGGATGTCTTGGAGGGCTGTTGTTCGTAGGGTTTCCATAAGTTGGCGATGAGTTGATGGGATGCAACAGCACCACCAATTTATATCCCACCTTTCTTCCTCTTGGAAGGAACCCAAGGTGGCTTAAAACATTCTCTTCTTCATTTTAACCTCAGAACAACAGCCCTGTGAGGTAGACCTGAGCGGAGTGGCTGTGACTAGCCCAACGTCACCCAAGCACTGGGGGAGGACTTTAGCCTGGATTTTCGGAGTCCCAGTCAGCACTCTTAAGTGTACCATACTGGTCCTTGTTGCCACTGTCAGGGCTGCAAGTTTTTCTGAAACCATCCAAGAATCCCGGGGAACCATAAATATTGACCAGGTCATCAGCTTTCACAGAATGGATCCTGTTTGTTCAGCTTTGAAAAATCTGAGCAAACAGAATCTGTAAATGTTCTCAGAGGGCCTTGGCCAAGGAGACGGGTGTTGAAGGAAGTGCAACATCAAAAAAAGGAAACCCAGAGGCTGCTTTCTCTCCAGTTTACCCTCACAACAACCCTGCAGGGCAGATTAGGCCGAGAGCCCCGGATTGGACCAAATTCACCCAGTGGGCTTCACAGTCAAGCGGAAACTAGAACCTGGATCTCCCCAATCCCTGCCCAACACTTGACCTACAACAGCAGTGTGATTTTCTGTCTCACGATGTTCCAAAGCAAAGGGCCCACAGGGGAATGGAGTTCAGCACTACGGACAGTTCCAGGAAAGCTTTGAATAAAAGCTTCAATGGGTAGAGAGTCCCATCCGCACGAGGTTCACCGGCCTCCCTTTCAGCCCTTCCAGAGCTAGCAAACAAAATCTGAAAGACAAGGCCATCTGAACTTTTTGTCATCCTGAAGCTTAGATCACCTCTGAACAGCTTCATTTCATTCAACCACTGAGGCTAATTTCTCTGGCTCAGAGTAAGATTCAAGGGCAAATACTGGGAAGGGAAACATGTTGAGGCTTCCTTTGTGATAGCAATTGAAAGCCTTGTGGCCTCTCCACGTACATTACTCTTTTCCAGGAACTTAAAGAAGCATGCATGCAGTTTTTCCAGGAACTTAAAGAAGTGTGACCTGGAACCCAGGTCAGAAGCATGCAGGAACTTAAAGAAGCTTCCACACTGCAACCCTTGGAACAAGTCCAAGGTCACTGCAGGCTTTGTGGCTGAAGCACTCCTAAACTGGGGGACTAAACGGTGTGCAGAACCTCAGTTCAAACCCAGGGTCACTATAAGCCCCACCCGCTCCTGGACCCCAGCCCTCCAGGGCTTCTCTGAAATGGAAGGAGGCCCTCTGGCGGAGAGGAGGTCTTCAGCCCCTTCTACACACTACATCCGCTTAGCGGTAGCCTAAGTTAAATCGTAACTTCAATATTTTGTAAGTCCACTTATAAATACACCATGGTATCTTCACAAGCCTTAAAAGAATTCCCTTGGATGGAAAGCAGAGACATTCCCCGGCCAAAGCTGGGAAGTGTTATGCTCTCTGGGAGAGCGTTTCCTTTAAGTTGAAGCCAGCTGGCAACAAGGCAACCTGCACAAAAGGCAACATGGAAACCTGCAACAACACGACCCGCAACTCTCCGAACAGGTTCTGCTTGTGTCCTGGGTTCCAGCTGGATATCCCCTCTAAGCAGGCACTTCCCCCACCCCAGCCCCCAAATCTCTGTCCCTTCTGCACCCAACAGGCCACTCTTCTATGGCCTCCTATGAATCCCCCAAAAGGCAGGCACCAAAGAACTTTGACTGTGGGGTGGTGTAGACATGTGAAAAAGCCCAGTAATGACACATTCAAGTGTACAGGGATAGATGCAAGTAGAGGGGATTGTTAGAATCCAGACAGAACCCCATCCTTCCTTCCGAAGTGGAGGGGACCTTCTCAGCCTGCTGCCTGGGTGTTTACTTTTCAAGGGGAACAATTCTCTGCATTCTTCATCCTTAAACTAGAATTGGGCAGCAGGACTGCCTTCTAAACCGAGGACTGTCCTCTGTAAAAAAGGAGATGTGGCTGTCCTACATTTGGTCTTAGTTATACCCTTCTGGGATTCTTGCTTTCCCCCTTCTGGAAATCTCAGGGCTCCCTGGAGCACGCTGACACCCCCCTCGGGTTTTTTGGCCTCTCCAGTTCGGCTGCAAAGTCCTCGGCACTCCCGCACTGAGTTCGCCATTTGAAGACGCGCTAATTATTTCTCTGATTTTGTTTCCCAAAAGGATGCGTTCCTTCTGAGTCTTCTTTGCATAATGTGAAAGGATGTTCTGATAAATCGATCCAGCTCTGACGTTTCCCTGGGTATGCTTGCTCTTTGCAGTTGAATTTGGGATCTGGGTCCGCCAGGGGAGACCTCCCTGTGAGGTAGGGGAGAGCCCTCTCCCTGTGGCTGATTTAGGCCCCTTTGCCTCCAGATATGAGCAAAGGAGACCCATCCTGTTACGGTGCTGTCTGCCAGCTCGGAGCAAGGAGACAGGGACTCGCTCCCACAGAGAAATGTTTTGGAAACCTGGCCCTTGCTCCCTGCCGCGTCTGGCATGGGGACGGTTCGGCTCGGCTGTAACAGGAAATGCTGATCAAAGCTGGGCTTGTTTTCCAACACGGCCTGTTATCTCTCGGCTGCCTTCTTTGTTGTCGGGGCCCTACGGGGGCTAGTTTAGGGCTGCTGCTGAGCCTCTGGCACTCGGTCTCACCGGTGCACAACAGGTCATACCTGCAGCAAGCCGAGGAAAACCATCAGCTGAAATGGTGAGCAGAGATAACGGATCGTGTTTAACAGTGATGAGGACTTAAAAATAGCCAGGACATGGGATGATTCGTGATGTTGGTTGTCCGTTCCCAAAGCTGATGTTTCATGGTGGGCAAAGGGCTTTGATCAGCATTTCCAAATGCAGCCCTCCTGGGCTTCAAGCCCACCGAACTGACCAGGCATGATGGGAATTGTAGGCCAGGACACGGAGGGATCCAGGTTGGGGTGGGCTTCTCCTGGGGCCCTCCCTGTGCCTTCTGCTTCGCAGGCCCCCGGTTCGTCCTGCCCATCTCCTGCTGGAATCGGCTCCAGGTAGGACCGCCGCGGCTGCTCCATCCCGCTTTCCCCACACACACACCCTGAGCCTCACCCTCGCCTCTTCCTAGGCCTCCCTTGCTGCGACTTGTTCAGGTGAGTGCAACAGAACCGCTTCAGGTAACATTCCTGCCCTCAAATATTTCTGCAACGTACCTTGTGGGTGGAGGGAGGGGTGAGGAAAGGTGGGGGGAGAAATACCTCTCTGACTAATTCCGTACAAATAGGCTAATATGCTAAGGAATGCTATTATGAGCTGGGGGAGCGCGCATGAGAACCCAAATTTGGAATGTCTGTTGCGCACAGGACTGGCAGGCACTAAGCGACAGGTAAACCATGGAACCGAGTTCGAGAGGGTCCTGCTCGAAGTTGTAGCCGGATTCCAGAAAGCTACCGCCGGACACGAGGTTTTGTAGTGGGAGTCACTGGCAGGGCCTCTGGTGCCCCTCAGGAAGTGTGGTGGGCTTCATGGCTGCTGGTCTCTGGCGCCCACCACATCGATTTCCCAGAAGGCCTTGATTCTGGTGTCCTTCCAGGGCGTTGTGGGAAATTCACAGCAGGCACAGGGAAGACAGGGCTTCTGGGTGCCCTGGACTGATGAATAGTCAGTTTAAATTCTCCTCTCCCACGCTGTTCCCTATAGAACTGCCCTGCTTGCTAAAAAGCCACCACAGATCGGGCACAACAGTTTGAGTCTTAAAGCCCAGCGCAGCAACCCGGCCCCTGGTCTGGGTGTGCCATTTATTCCGGCAGGTTGGAGGTGTTCCTCGGGCACATGACCCTGGTCTAATCTGGCTTGCCTGGATGCCGGGCCGTACGCAGCTTTGAGGCAGCTCTCTGGTTTTCATAGACCTGGATATATGGCGGGGTGGAGGACTGGATCCTGGCCAGTTTAGCAAGCAATCTTCCCGTGACTGTGGCCAAGGAGGAGGGCAAGAGGCATGATGGGCGTGCCCTTCTCGCTGGGGGGCTGGATTTCATCTGCCAGGCTGCAGCTGTGGGTTCACCTGGTGGAATGAAACCCTAAAACCCAGCCCTGCCTGCTTTTGGTAAATGAGCAGATCCGTGGAAAAGTTGAGTAAGGGACCTTCTTCCTCACATGTTACTCTTGTACATGCAAAGATATTTTATTATTTTATTTTATTATTTATTTGCATTAGCCCCTGTCTTCCTTTGCAGCCAGTTAACCATTCCATTGAAAACTACGCCCAGATCCTCACATGTGAAGTAGAATCCCTGTCTGGTGCAGAGGTCAAGAGTGTGGAACTGGGACCAGGGAGATCCTGTTTCTAGTCCCCGCTCAGCCATGGAGCTCACTGGGTCACTTTGGGCCAATCAGACTCTCAACCCAACCTACCCCACAGGGTTGTTGTTGTGAGGATAAGATTGAGAGCCGCAGGGGGAGAATGATGTAGGTTGCCTTGAGTTCCTCGAAAGGAAAAAAGAAGGGATATAAATTTAATAAATAAATGAAGGCAGGCCAGTCAGCTTGAGGAGCCAAGATTTATCCATGGGGCAGTTGCCCCACTGCATTACCTGACGACTGCAGGGGCTATCAAGACCACCTGTGGTGCCCCATCACCTTGGATGCCAGTCCAGCAGCGCCCTCTACTGGCATGTTTTTGCAGTGAGGCAGCGAGAAGGTCTGCCAGCAAGATTCCCTGACTAGACACCTGTGCCTTGCAGGAGAAGCATCTTCCATTCCAGGAAGAGAAGGGACGTGGACCTGCAGAATGAAGCCATCAGCAAGACGGCCATGGCTCTGGACTTATTCCAAGGTGAAGTCTCATCTCTCCGTAGCTCCCAGGTTGGTGTCCTATAAGTGCCCTTCCTGCCAAATCGGAGGATGGTTGGGATCCAGGTGTGGCCTGGAATCCTTCATGCTGCTGGGGCTCCACCAGCCAGTTCTTCTTTGGCTTTCCCTCCCATGTTCCTTGGACTCCGGACACCCACCCACCCTGCATCGCCTCTGTTTTGGCTGTGCAGGTATCTTGCCAGGGAGGTGGAGCCTTGGAGAAGCCCCAGAAGCGTCTTCATTGGGCCTCTTGACAAAGAGGCTCCCAGGAAGGCGAGGTCTAGCAGAGCCCCAGCATGGCCTGGCACCGTGCCGCCTGGTTGCGCACTCCCTTGGCCGTGCCGATCAGCCATCAACACAGGAACCGGGGTAATCCTTCTGCAATTTCAAGGAAGGAGTCGGGGGGTTTCTCGACCTGTCCCATGTCAGCCGACTCTCTTGCAGGCACTCCTAAGCTGCCCAACAGATAACTGGTCCAGCCGAAATTCCAGGAAGCCTGAACATTTTAAAACATAGATCTCATTCACGGGTTTTGTAACCGGAGAGCCGGCTCTGGAGCCAGCCGGGATTAGCAGAAGTTGTGCGTTTCACCTGCCTCACTCCGCTAGTGGCAGGGTCAGTGGGAGACGTCAGGAGCAAACAGTGTGGAGCTGAGCTGGCTGTGGGGCCAGACCTGCACCTGCAGGACGGCAAGAGTAGACCCACTGAGAGCAACGCTGGCGCCGTTTCACTTCCGTCCGGAACCATCCTCACCCCAGCAGCGGGGAGCACTGCACCTGGGTTGTTCCAGGTAGACCTGGGAATGAAAGTGGCATTTGTTCCAAGTATGCATTTCATAGAAACATAGAATAGAAGAGTCGGAAGGGGTCAGGGAGACCATCGAGTCCACCCCCTGCTGTTGCAGGACACCGGGGCACCCCATCCCACTCAGAGGGCTGCCCAGGTTCTCCCTGAATGTCTCCGGTGTGGGAGCGCCCCCCACCTCTCCAGGCAGCTGGTTCCACTGTCATAGAATCATAGAATAGAAGAGCTGGAAGGGGCCATAGAGGCCATCAGGTCCACCCCCCTGCTGTTGCAGGACAGCAAGTCACACCATCCCACTCAGGTGGCTGTCTGGGTTCTTTTCAAATCCCTCCAGTGTGGGAAAGCCCCCACCTCTCCAGGCAGCTGGTCCCACTGTTGTATGGCTCTGACCGTGAGGGAGCTTTTCCTGATGTCCAGCCTGAATCTGGGTGGTTGCAGAATCTGGGTTGTCACATTTCAAGGCCAGGGAGACTCAGATTCTTCAGCTGGGGAGGATGGGCCCTGGGACACAGGGCCTCTAGAGTCTGAGATGGGGGAAGCGGGAGGGCTTAGCTCAAGGTCGCCCTCTCCAGGTGTGCAGGTGGACTCTGAGAACAGCCAGGATCTGCAACTTCTGGGAGGAGGTGTGGGTCAGGGGTTCCAGGAGCCAGCTGAGCCTGGCATGAGGCAGAGTCCGAAGAGAAGCATCAATAAGAGGGGTGGCACATGGATAGGAGGCTTGTTCACCTCCACAGGGGCCATTCCAGAGGGATGGGGCTCAGGGTTACCCAAAGGAAGGGCTCTCGGGAGTCGTTGCTAGGTTGGCTTCAACAAACCTCTCTGTGCACGCCCAGAGACTCATTCTTCGTTGGTTCTGCTTACTGTGCTTTATTGCTGGAGTATAAAGAGCTTTTGCCAGTGTGTGGCTTTGAAAGTGCGAAGGGGGAAGCCTCACTCCGGACAGGTAGCAGTGGTGGCTGGGAGATACATCCGGACAACTTCATTTTTCCCGAACAATAGCCCTTTCTGCCAGAAGTCCTGGAAAGCCGTTCCCAGTCCAAGCAAACCATGCCAGGTGATGCAACAGAAGCTCATTTCCCGACCTGGCCAGCCAAAAACTTCTCCAGCAACAAAACGGGGTGTGACGCTTCTCTGCCTGAGTCCCTTGGAAAGGCACAGCCAGTTAGAGGTTTGTTGCTGTTGGCGGGTGCACTCAAGTCATCCCTAGGAATGTCTTCCAAAATGCCCAGTCCGTGACGGCCCTGCTCAGCTCCTGTGGATCCAAGGCCGAGGCTTCCTAGATGGAGTCCGTCCATCTCCTAGGCGGTCCTCCTCCCCTTCTGGCTTCAATTTTCCCTTGCATGAAGGTCTTCTCCAAGGAGTCTGGCCTTCTCGGGACGTGGCCAGCTTTGTCATTTTTGTCTCCAGGGAGAGCTCTGGCTTGGTTTGACCTAGAACCCTCTCGTTTGCCTTTCTGCCAGTCCAAGGTACTAATAAGAACATGAGAAAAGCCCAGCTGGATCAGGCCCAAGGTCCATCCAGCCCAGCGCTCCGCACACATGGTGGCAAAGCAGCTGCCCCAGGATCCCTCCCGCAGGACGGGTGCAAGGCCTCCTCCTGCCCAGCCCCTCGGCAGCCGGTGTGTCCAGGCGGGCCGCTGCAGGGGAAGGGGGTCGCCCATGGCCAGCAAGGCTGGTAGCCACTGGCGGCCTCCTCCCTCACGAATCTGGCCATCACCACTTCTTCTCGAAGCAAGTATGTATGAAGAAAGCATGAAGAAGGACCTCTGTCTCTCTGAAACCTTCCACCAATCGGCTTCGTGGGATGACCCGGGGTTCAAGTGTAATGGGAGAGGGAGAAAAGTGTCACACCACACAACACATCTCTTCCCCCTTCCTTTACTCATCTTTGTTCCAAGCTGAACAGTCCCGGTTGTAGCTGCTCCAGCCCCTTGACGATTTTTGTTGCCCTTCTCTGTACTTTTTCCAACTGAACAATGACCCTGTTCAGGCACAGCGACCATACTATAGATTTGTATAAGGGAAGTAAGATTTTGGCCACCCGGTTTTGCATTCTGTTTCTAATCATACCCAGGCATGCAGCTTGCCCTCTTCCCAGCAGCTGAACACTGGCCAACATTTTCATCGAGTTGTTCACTATCACCCCAAGAACCTTTCCTGCTCCATCACGGCTGGCTCAGATCCCATCAGCTGGGATTGGGACTCGAAACGGACTTTCTGCCCCAAGCTTACCTGGAATGGCATTTGCCATTTTGATGCCTGTTCCCCCAGCTGGGAGACATCCCTTTTGAATCTAGCTGCAAGCACCTTTGAACCAGCATTTGGAGCAGAAGGACATGTGCTTGAAGGATAGACAGATGTGCACTCAACATCTGGGATAGGAATGAGGTGTAATCCCCCCATTTTAATACAAAATGATCTGATTCACACTTCCTAACCTAATATCCAAATGAGAATACCGCTATACTTCAGTTTTCCCATGTCCCTGGAATTTTCAATGACACTCTCCAATGAAATTTTCTAATTAAAAAGGGGAGGGCATTAGGGAAAAGAGGATATGAAAGGGAAACATTGTGCAAAACACACAGAATTCATATATATTTTGGAGAGAGATTTTTACACAGACTTTTTAAAATTACAAACTGCTGTGGAAATGAGATAGAAGGAACATGCACTTGGAAGATATATGTATAAACACTATGGAAGTGAAGTGGGCAGATTCATCCGTACGCTTGAGCTCAGCGTGTGTGGAAGCGTCTGATTGTGTGTTTCAAAGCAGGCGGGTCCAACGGAGATCATACAGTTGGGTGGCAGATGTGGTTCAACTGCCTTTCCTCCCCACGCGACCATTCCAGACTCCAAGGGAGACACCTTGTCCTAGAAGGACAGCAGTCCCGAGAAATCCGAAGCCAGGCTGGATAGAAAACCCTCATGGAGAGAAACAAAACACCAGCCCCAGCCCATCCCATAGCAAGGAGATTCCAGACCTGGAAAGCAAGCAAGCAAGCAGTTCTTGAGGCTCCTCTCAGCCAGAGACACGTGCGGTTGGTGAGCCGGAGCAGAAGGGAGCAAGGGAATGAAACAGCACGAAAGGAGATGCAACATTAAGCCATATCGAAACAGAGAAGCAGGGCGAGTCAGAAGGGGCTTCCTGGGCCATCTAGTCTGACCCCCGGCTCCAGCCGGCTCCGCTCACGACATGCCCACCCTGTGCATGTCCAGCCTGTCCTTGAACACCCGCACCGATGGGGCCTCAACCACCTCCTGTGGAAGCCCATTCCATACTCTAGGGAACCTAACCATCAGGAAGTACTTCCTGGCATCCTCCCTAAATCTTGGTTCCCTGAGCTTTGCTCCATTGGAACGAATCCTGCCCTCCACTACAGGGGGGGAAAGGTCATGGCCCACCTCTGCATGGCACCTGCTCACGTACCTGTATGTCGCTCACAGGTCCCCTCGGAGTCTCCTCTCGAGGCTGAAAAGACCCAGCTCCCTCAGCCTCTCCTCACATGGCTTCCCCTGCGAACCTGCCACCTTCCCAATGTCCCTGCGCTGCACCGATTCCAAACTTGCTGGTTGCATGCAACCCAGTGTGATGATCTAACTCACATGTTGTTTGAAGGAGAGATTTGATGATCTTCAGATGTTTATCCAGATGTTCACCTACTTCAGTCTTCCCAAACTGGAGCCCTCCTCCAGGGATGATGGGAGCTGTACTTCAATTCGTCCGGAAGACACCAAGTCGCAAAAGACTACCATAGATGTTGGAAGGAAAAAAGGCAGTGAAAGGAAGAAGGCAGGTGACCTTCTGCCACTAATTCTGCTTACATGGGTGATCACTGAGAAGATGAGTGATCCCTCACTGGCTCTGCGTTGGGCTGCCTGAGGACTTTGGACATCATGAGTTCCATTACAGACTGATTTGCAAGACTAAATACCCAACACAATTCCTGGCTAAGAGAAAAAGTATCAAAACGCATTTTGAAATGCATGTTTTGAGACGAAATGGGGGGGGGGGGAGTGAATATGGATTTCAGTTCCTCTGCTTGTAGTTACTATTTTACAAAGCTCATGTGATGACGAGTTCATCACATGGTGGCAATGTCCTAGCCAACTACCCCAACTGGATCGAGGTGTCTCCTGAGCAGTAGAAGGGCACCCTTTGTGGGGCCACATGGCACCGCCCTCTGATAGCATCTTCCCCGGAGGGAATCGCTTCCAGGTTCGGCCTGGACCTTCCTCAGGACTGCACTAAGCTTTTGCTTTGCTCCTCTGACTTGCTCGTCCTCGCTCGGGCATCTCCGTCACATAGGGGAGATGTGCTCACCTGGAACTCACTTCCAGACTATG
Organism: Varanus komodoensis; assembly: GCF_004798865.1. NCBI lineage: Eukaryota > Metazoa > Chordata > Lepidosauria > Squamata > Varanidae > Varanus > Varanus komodoensis. Next base: position 7,258,441 of record NW_025336059.1, read on the forward strand.
GATCAGGGATTGCTCTTTGAACCTCTTTGAGAAAGATGCACATTACTTTGGCCCTGAGGCAGAACCTTGTTTAGGATCCTCCAAACTTCAGGTGTCTTCTCAGTGAATGACTACAGGACGGTTGCCTCTGAAGGCTACCAGAGGGGGTTTACCACCATCCAGGATCCATCTCTGCAAGGATGCTTGCTGTGGGTGGAATTTCTTCCCACCAGTCACTTGGAGGTCGCAGCTTTTCTTTCTTCGCATGTTGGAGATTGTACTGTCTCTGTTGACTTGCTAGTGGAGTGAGGTCAAAGGATCTTGAGGGAAGTGCCCCAGTGCAACATGAATAGGGAATATCCAGTCTGTGGACCAAACATATCCAACCAGCCCAGGAAGACCGTAGGAGAGGTCTTCTCCAAAGAGCTGAGAGCAGAGTGGTTGAGACCCACTCCCATCTCAGCTGGAAGGGTCTCCATGAAACTGTGGAAGTGGCATACTGATGCAGCCATCTTGACCTCTCCATCAAAACATCTCAGGAAGGTGTGTTTTGGAGCCCAACCTCAAATTCTGGGTTGGATCTACCACCTTAGAACTGGGTTGGCACAGCCTCACATGGGTTTTCTCAGGTCTGAGGAGGTGTCTGACTTCCTTCCTCCCAGGGGTCTTTCTTCTCTCCTTGTAGGTGTTCTTGTTTCTACGCATGGTTTCTACCCATGGATAAGAATGCTGGTTTGGGACTTGGGCAATCCATGTTGGAGTTTGGGTCAGTCACAGACTCTCGTCCCAACCTATCTCACAGGGTTATTGTTGTGAGGATAAGACTGAGAGGAGGAGGAGGAGGAGAATTAGGTAAACGACTTTGTGTTCCTTGAAAAAAAAAAAGGGTGAGTCATAAATAAAATATAGTGTTGTTGTTGATTTTATTTCTGTAGTACCCAATAGTCAAAGATTTCTGGGCAACCATTTCTCAGAAATACCAAAAAGAAAGAAGAAAAGAAAAGAAAAGAATGCTGACAAAATGCAATGAAAATACAGCTACAAAAATGAAATATAAAATTCCAATAAACAAATTTTAAGCAGTATAAAAGGCCACTATAAAAAGTGTAAAAACCATTTAAACATCCAAAAACGTCTATAAAAACCAGGCTTAATCAAACGGTCAACAGAACCCAAGCTGTGCCATGAAATGCCACGAAAAACCTGGGCATAGAGGGCAGCTTGAACCCGATGCCAAGGAGAGGGCAGTGTTGGTGCCAGGCGGGCCCTGAGCCCCTCCAGTGCTTTGTGAAGCTCGGACCGGTTCCCTGGACTGCGGGGGGGGGGGGCTCTTGGAGGATTGTCCTGCACAGTCCTGGTCCTTCATCCCTGGCCACTCCGGCCCCTGGGTTGGGTTTGTCAATGGGGCTGCCAGCCACCACTTCCCACATGCCCTGGAGCACCGCTGTGTTTCCTGTCGCACAGGGATGGACGTGGGCCATCGTTAAAGAACGACTCCTTGTACCTGTCGCAAGGGATCCAGGAGGTGCCTTGTGTGTCGTTTGTTGTGTATGGTTGCTTTGTTCTTTTGATTTTTGGTTTTTTTGTAAGCCGTCCAGGGACTTGTAGTATTGGATGGCATATAACAACTTCAAATTAATTAATTAAAATAAACTAAACTGTAAACAAGCACGTCACGGAGAAACCGGGGCAGCCTTGGGTGCCAGGAGAGGTCAAAAGCACCACTCTTGCCCCAAGGAGCTTCAACAGCAATGGCCGCCATCAAGGGCCATATTTATTGGCTGCGTTTGTAGCCCTCTCTCCATCCAAAGTGCCCACGGCGCCATTCGCGTGCCTCCAACCTGCTCATCCCGTCCTTCTGACATGCCGAGAGGCTAGGCTGAGGAGACCATCACCCAGCTGAGCAGCGATCCAAGCCAGCTCCTCCCTGGTCCTAGGCCAACGCTCTAACCACTACACAGCACAGCTGTCTAGCCCACCCGATACCCCGACCTGGAGAAGAAACAGCTGCCGTCTGCCCCTGGACAGATTGCAGCTATTTTGGGCGCCGCGGGGGGACAGGAAAGGGCGAGCGTGTCTGCTTGCCGGGGGGCCGGGTTCTGCGGTGGGCAGCCGACCTGGGCCGTGGCACTCTGCTGCTCCCGGGGCAAAAGTTCAGCCGCTCTGGATCCCTCGGCCGGTGGCTCCCAGTGCCAGATGCGCTCGGACGCCCTCCTGCCTCCCCGCTCTCCGAGCAGAGCCTCCAGCCCAGCCCGGCTGCATTCACTTCATATTTCGGAGCATTTTCTCGAGAAATCCTGCTGACAGATGAAGAACAGGAAAGCAGCCAGCTTCCCACGGAACAATAGCTCCATGCAGAGCGTCTCTCTGCCCAACCTGGCCCTGGGAGGGGCTGCCCGGGGGCACTGACAGCAGCAACCGCCTCCCTGGGTCCCCGCCAAGGCACAGGTGCTGGTGACAGGACCGGCCTTCTGGTCAGCCCGGCTTGCTTTATGCCCCTGGCTCGGAGCCAGCCGGCGGCTGGAAGCGTTAACCTGTTGTGTGCTGCGGATGGGGGTTTGTTTGGGTTTGGCCTGGAGCTTGGGAAGGACGTCTGCAGGAAGCATGGGGCAGCTGTCCCGGGCGAGAGCCAGAGGGCTCGCGGAGGGAAGCGCCAGGCGGCCGCTTGCGGGGAGAGCCCAGCTGAAACCGGGGTGCCTGTTGCCTGAGGCTGGGAGAGCAAGAGGGTAACCCGGGATAAAAGGGGGCGAAGCCCAGCCATGGAGGAGCGGTCTGTTATTAGGGGCAAGGCCCTTCGAGCCCTGCCTGTCAGTGGGACAAGGTCCGCCGTCGCAAGGCAGCAGGTGGGCTTGGAGGCTGCGTGGGACGGAGCCCTCTCCTCGCAGCACTCTCCTCGCTCGGTGTATCAGCACGTGGGCCTTGGGTGGGAGGGCTTTAGACCACCCCGAGGTGCCCCACAGGTGGGCGGGGCAAGAGGCAGGATGCTGGGCGTCCAGCCCGCAGACCCAGGGCTGGATTGTGTGGCCAAGACTGGGCTTCGGCTGCCTCACAGGCTTCCCATGGTAAAAGGGAACGCTGCATCCTATGACGCGGCCCTCCGACGGGCCCAGGCTGTCCGGCAGTGGTGCAGAGCCATCCCCCAGCCAGCTCGCCCTGTCCTCTCGGGTCGTGGGCTCCGTGGCACGGCCCTCGGGGCACCGGGGACCCCGCGGTTGAGATCTCCAGGCTGGGCGATCGTGCTGGCCAGAGCTGCCCCGTGCCCTGCCCTGCCTGGAAGGAAGAAGGAATGGTGTTCTAGGCACCCCTGCCAAGCTAGGATAGAAGGACAGCTGGCAGCCCGTCTCCCCCAGCCGTGCTATTTCACGCCTCATCACAGGTCGCAGCCACAGCCGCTGGGCTGGCTCCGGGAGCGGCAAGGCATGCGGGCCAGGGAAAGGACGAGCGAGAGGGACGGAGAGACCCAGCTCTGTGGAGTGGGCAGCTTTCGCCAGAAACTGGCGCCCTCTCCGTGCGTGGAGAATGTGCTCTGGAGACGAGGCTGCCAATGCTGGGTGGAAAACCTCCAGCAACTTCGGGGATCTGGGCTGCGGGGAGAGAAATTCCGGCTCAGCAGAACGGCTTGGGCGTGGAGGGTTCCGGCACCAGATGCCTTTCATAAGAAGAAATGCGAAATTGTTTCAAGTGCTTTAGTTCAGGGGCGGAGGAAGTGAGAATCATGCGGAGAGGTGATGCAGGGAGGAGCTAGCCTTGGATGCTGTTGGACGACAGCTCCATGGTCCGATGGCCAGTAACGGGGGGGGGGGGGTTGGCTATCTAGAGGGCTACAATTACAAGAGGTGGGGTTCCCTCTTCCGTATTTCTTCTCTTGCAACGTTAGTGCTCCTTGCCACAGATCTCAGCTGGGAGAGATCAATGGAACCTTCATGTACAAGGACAGGATATCTGTGAAGGACACATGCTGGGACGAAGAACAGGTGGGACCTGGCTGTCCCCTGCTGGAGACTGAATGCAGGGCTAGATCTTTGATCTGATCTAGATCACTTGTCCTGCCTTGGTGCGCCCAGGAACAGGGTCCCCCACAGTGTGGTCAGCGTGGATGGGATGGGAAGGAAAGTTGGGAAGCTGCTGTGTGGCGACTTGCACCCTGGGCTTCTCTAGAGAGCATGGGGCATTTGTACCACCCACCGGGCAGAATCGAATATGAAAAATTCAAGGTTCCACAGGTTAAAATGGTGTGAAACCACATTAAGCATGATTCATGATAAAACTACCAGGGCCTGATTAAAAAAAAATCGCTAAAGCCCTGTCATAAGCCGTCCAGTCCCTGGGAACAGAATCAAGTCTTAATCAAGTACCAGACTGAGGGCAGCACCGGCTCCATTGGCAACAGAACTCAATTCTAACTGGGGCCACCACTGAGAAGACCTTTCTGGCCACCGGACTTCCTTCAGGCATACAGAAAATCGCATTCCCCCAGCACCGACATTTCCAGCATCGCTCCACATATTACGCACTCAAATCCTTCCACTGTGTCCAGATATCCCCTGCATATCTTTGACAGCAGCACAACAGCAGGTATTATAGATTCCCCGGATGTGAAGCATTCATTACATTTGCAGAAGCAGAGCTTTTGCAGATTGCCTTGTAAAAGAAAAAGCAAAAAATAGCCTGGAGCAAGCACTGCACCGGGGCCTTTCTCCCCTCGTGACGCCCTGATCTTAGGGGATTCAGGTGGGTGGCTTGCCAAGGGGCCTCGCAGCTTCAGGCCGGCCAGGCTAAATTCCACGCACAAGCCCGGCAGCCCGGCGGGTTTCAGTGGCCAGGCGCTGCCAACAAGCTCGGCAGCCCTCCAGTTCAGCCTGAGCGGGCAGGGTGGGGCTTGGCATGGTTACCTTGCCCCCCACCCCGCTGCTTTGGCATTGCATTGCTGAGATTCAGCCCCCTGTAAATGGAGCCCTGCTCTGACACCAGACCCCACTGGGCTCCCAAGGGGGGCCTGGCCGAGCCGCCGAGCACTCCTCTCCGTCGCCTGGGGAGCTGGAAGGTGCCACGTCATGTGGGGGACTCAAGTTGCAGGTGCACCAGAGCCAGAAATAGCCCCCGGAGCCGCGCTAGCAGCGGGACGAGGGATGGAGCGCCCGGCAGCTCTCGCTCAGGGCTGAGTGGACGTCAGATGTTCGGCAACCATGGGGGCCGGGGTGGGGGGAGAGAGGGGGAGGCTTCCATGTGGCTTGCAAGACTGGGAACACACACGGCAAATCAGGTTTGTCTCCCACGCTGAAAGAAAAACGCTTCTTCCGGAGAAAAAACTACATTCAAGTGCGTTCCTTGATAGTGTCAGGAAAATTCAGATAAATCCTGGCAGGAAAAGGTTGCTTATATGTGCCCTTTGTGTTCTAAAATCAAACCCACACCCCTTTCTCAGGAAGCGCCCAAAATGCCAAGCCAGGTCACTGTTTAGCGCTGCTCTTACTTAAAGAAGATGGATCGCTTAACTGGACTGAGAAGCTGCTGGAGGCGAATGCTATCAGTGAGGAAATACCTGTGTTCTCCTCAGCTGCAGAAAAACTGAAGCACTGGCACCCATTTGCGTCTGAATGGACCCCCCTAAGCATCAAGTCCCACAGAGGCAAGCCCCTGTGAAGTGTGGCTGTCAAACCAGATTTCCTGGATGGTTCCTCCATCAGACACATTTGCATGTTTAAACAGGATCCAGACTGCAAAGAGGTCTATGCAATTGACAGGTCAAAGCGATCCGTCATGTTTTCCATACTATTGCTACCAGTATTTCTGACTTCTAATGTTCAGAGCATTGTGTCGTGCCTAAAGACATCAGGATGCTATTGCGCTGAGAATATCTGGAAACTTCACACCATGTATTGGTGTATGTGACTAGCAGGTTATCAAGGTGTCTGTACATGGGCCGTGATTTTGTAGTTGAGTTTGCTTCTGCCCCATAATATATTATCGTTAGTGACTGCAGGGATCCTGAGTTAAAAAAACTGTGGTGGTTCAAGGGGAAAGGGGTCTTTCCTGACTGAACCTTTTTATCCTTGTTGTGGCTGCCATCGAAACCTCCTGACAATATTCCAATCAACCCACTGAAATGCCAGCAGGAATATTATGGGCAGTTGGTCTCTGAAGGGCTCTGTGCAGCGAGGCTAGGTGCGGCAGCTTTTAAGAGGAGGGTGTTGTTGTTCCGTTGCAAGGTCGTGTCTGACTCTGCGACCCCATGGACAACATTCCTCCAGGTTCTCTTGTCCTCCACCTTCCCTCGAAGTTCACCCAAGCCCACACCCACCACCCCAGTGACTCCATCCAGGCACCTCGACCTCTGCCATCCCCTTCTCCTTTTGCCTTCCATCATTCCCAGCATCAGGCTCTTCTCCAGCAAGTCCTTCCTTCTCATTAGGTGGCCAAAGCGGTTGAGCTTCATCTTCAGTCCCTGGCCTTCTAAAGTGGTTGAACTTCATCTTCAGTCCCTGGCCTTCTAAAGTGGTTGAGCTTCATCTTCAGTCCCTGGCCTTCTAAAGTGGTTGAGCTTCATCTTCAGTCCCTGGCCGCCTGAAGTGGTTGAGCTTCATCTTCAGTCCCTGGCCGCCTAAAGTGGTTGAGCTTCATCTTCAGTCCCTGGCCGCCTGAAGTGGTTGAGCTTCATCTTCAGTCCCTGGCCGCCTAAAGTGGTTGAGCTTCATCTTCAGTCCCTGGCCTTCTAAAGGGTTGCTCTCCAACCAGCAGGTCAAGCTCTGGAACTAGAAGGGCCCCTCGGTAGCTTGTCCTCAGGTGGATTCATCCTGTGCTTCTTTCTCTCCCTGGTAGCCATAGGAGGAAGCAGTGGCTGTTTTCCCCTACAGGCGCTCCCCATATAATTTCACTCTGGGGCATTGTGGGAAAGCAAAATGGCAGCCTCGGAACAAAGTGGACATTAGACCCGCAACATTGCTAACTTGCAGAAGACTGGTCTCTGCATGAAGGCATCTACTGTTTCCTTGGAAGGCTCCCAGAATTGATGGGTATGCTTCCCAGCATCCCTCATCATTGGGCAGGCTGGCAAAGGCTGATGGGAATTGAGAATTGTGGAGGCCTGGAGGATCCCCAGCCTGCAGAGCACAGCTGTGCACAAACGGCCTGTGAACGTTCTCCCCACTATTTTGGAGCAGAAAAACGGGGTGTGTGATGTTGCTCATTTTCCCCACAGGGAGGAGAGATTCCAAACAGTTTCTTACAGGTAGCATTCCCCCCCACCCCCCGCCCCGGGAGGGCCTTTTTGCCCCTTCCGGATTTTCTTCCAGTTGGGTTTGTTGTGTCACCATCACAAGAGGCCCCAGAAGCTGAAATTTCAGCAGCCCTTTTGCATTTTGTTTCTTGGGGTAGGTGAAGATGGGCAGGGGGAATCTCAGACACTTTTAAAGAAATATTCCTTCTAAGAATGTTTGGCTCAGTCTAGTTCTTATTTAGGGCTGCTGTCTTTCTTTAAATTGAAATTTAAACCCAACTTTAAATTTCCAAGAGAGGTCACCTTCTCTGGGGGTTTAGGGGCAGTTGTGGGGAGAACACCCTTTGCGATTGCTATAAGCTTCTTCCCAGTGCCCTAAAATTTTTCTTTCCCAGTGCGAGAAGCTTCCCTTTTTCTCCCTCATTTTAGAATGTATCTCAAATCCATTTTGGTGCAGATTTTGAGCTTATCTAATTATTCCGAGCTGGCCAACCATGTCCCATGTTTTCTGTCCTTCCTGTTATGCCTTTCTCCATGATTCTGTTGTTTCCCAGCCTGCTTGCAGTTCCTGGCCTGAAAATCTCCTATGGGAAGAATCATTTGAAGATGTTTTCTCCATACCGTTAGTTGAAGCTGCTGACAGCCAGAGAGATAACTTTACAGTGAAAGACAAGGCTATTCTCTGGCACTCTTAAGGAAGGTAACAGAGAACCCCAAACCCAACCCTGGGGAAGGTGGGGGGACCCGACTTGGCATGCAGAAGTTCCCAAATCCAGGCGCTGATGGATCCAGTTAAATGAAGATGTGGGATGACCTCTCTTCTTGAGACAGTCAGAGAAGGATAGATTGGACTAGGTGGATGGTGCTTCTGAGAAGGTGGGTTGCACGCAGAAATATGGTGTTTCCCCGAGGCCTTGGCAGCTGCCCAAAGAAAGGACAGGCTACCAGTGAGATTGTGTTCAAGTTCATTCATTCATTCATTCATTCATTCATTCATTCATTCATTCATTCATTTAAAGTTCTTGTATCCTGTCTCAGGGTGGCAACACAGTGAAATAAATAAATGAAAATATGCTACAGCATCAGTAACAAATAAAACCCAAGGTAAAAACATGAACTAACTTTTAAAATAATGGGGGAATAAAAAGGGTTTGGCCTGGCGCCAAAAAGAAAAAAGCATTGGCGTCAGGCGCACCTCTCTGGCGAGCGAGATCCAAAGTCGAGGTGCCACCACAGAGAAGGCCCTTCTCTGGGTCGCCTCTCTTCCGATTTCCCTTAAAGAGGGCTTCCTAAGAGGGGTTTCTGGTCCATCTGGTGGATCTGCGACACCTGGGCCTGAAACAGACAGAAGGCCTTGCACGCTGCCTCCGTGGCTGGGCTGCACGTTCTCCCACCGTAATGTGAACTGAATGCCTGTGTGGCAAGCCTTGTGGGCCGTTATAACAGCAAGGGTCCCGGCTTGGTAGAAGGGCAGATCCAATGAGCATCCACCCCAACCTCCGGTCCCGCCGCAAGGGCATGCGGGGCCTCCTGCCGCAGCTCGGCAGCAAGACGTGCCTTCAAGACGGGTGTGAAGTCAGACGGATCAGGGCAACACCTTGCAGCGTTCAGCCAGTTTGTTTTTCAGCCAGCGGCCCAGATGTTGTGTTATCAGCGGCACTGCAGGCAGAGACACAGCAAACGGGCAGCTGCCCCGGAGACGCTTGCTGGCTCCCACCGTTCCCACTCCACCCATGGAGGAACGTCTGGGAACTCGTGGGAAACCGGCGTGGGGATTGCCGGAGCGAGCGCCATCCTTGTGTGGCGGGGCGTCCAGAGAGCCTGGATCTGGTGCTGGGGCTCACGGTGATGCTTTGCGGTGAGGTGGGGGCAAGACACGTGTTCCCCCCATAAAAACCTGATCTGTGGGGATACACCGCTGCAGGCCAACACCCCTCGCTGGCTGCCGGTTCCCACCCTCTGGTGAGTTTACCTGAGAGGAACTCCGTCTCCAAAATTCAAAAGGCCCTTTTGGAAGCCATTTTAATGCCCTCAGAATCAGGGGGGATCCTCAGGCATCCCGATGACCTCTGACGACAGCGTCCTCGGTCTCACGGCAGTCCACATGGCCACTCGGTTGCCTGTCCTTCCTCGAGATGCATATCCAGAAAGAATGAAGGGGATTTAAATAGAAATACTGCGGTGCCAAACACTTGCTGCTCAGTCTGCTACTGATGGAGGTCATTTTGGACCGGCAGCTTTAAAGCTTCTCAGCTCCCCTTTCTCAAGGACTTCGGGTTGGACAGAAGAGAGGACTGTCCCCCATAAGGACCACCCACCCCAGCCCGGAAACCCTTGCTTTGGGGGAGGGGTGGGCTTCCCTTCAGTTTTCTGCTTCTTCTTTTTCTTGCGACTGTTTCCCATCCCTCCCAAGGGTCACGCTCCGTGTTACGTGCATTGTATAGCACGCTGCTGAGGTGCAGAGGTCTCTTTACCCTAGTGTAACTGCATGCGGCGCCGATTCAGAGCAGGACCAGCACATCTCCAGACGGAAGACTAATCCTTCTCTGATTTGGCCAAGCAGCGGGATTAAGGGACGGAACCGGTTCACCCCCTGCCCCGATGGGGACGGCTGGAATTCCAGGGATGCAAAAAGAAGCCACCCAAAATTGCACGAAATTAATGAAGATGCTCAGGCTTTGTGGTGCAAGCGGTGTGTCGTTTGGCCCAGGAAGTGGGCTGCGTGTTTGTGGGTGTGGGAATCCTCTTGTTAGATCCTCGATTGCAGCCAGCAGGTACACGTGAATCCCGGGAATGTTGCACGGCAAGAGCCCGGAGCTGCGGCCTTTTCCCAAGTGTGGGAGGGACAGGAGGGTAGCCCCCTGCCCCCGAGACAGGATTAGGCTGAAGACACTCCGAAGGGGCTTTTGCGGAAGTCCTGAGCTGCAGCGGCTGTGATTGCCGTCTGCGCCTTGGGAAGGCACCGTGGCACGGGCCGGACACCTGCCCCCAGCGAGACATTGTCTGTGATGCCATGGGATCGAAGAGGCCCAAGGCCTCTGGTGCCGTCTCCGGTTACTCACACCGCCTGCGTGGAACGAGACCGGCCTCTGCCTGCTGCCGCCGCTTCGGAGAGACTCTGCCTGCCTTCTCCGCAAGGCTCTGTTTGAGGATCGGCTCAGTCCTGGTTTCCATCGACTTTGTTAAGCCCCAGAATGGGCCAACGTGGCTTTTGTTTTCTGCAGGAAGCTCAGAAACCCCAAGGATAACCTTAGAAGGACTCTGAGACCTTGCCTGTAGCGAGTGGAGATGATCCCCTTGGCAGCCTCCCAGAGTCAGCAGGAGAGCCAGCGTGGCGTCGTGGTTAAGAGTGTGGGACTGGGACTCAGGCGATCCGGGTTCGAGACCCCGCTCAGCCATGGAGCCCACTGGGTGACTTTGGGCCAGTCGCAGGCTCTCAGCCCAACCTACCTCACAGGGTTGTTGTTGTGGGGACAAGATGGAGGAGGAGAATGATGTCAGCTGCCTTGAGCCCTTTGTAGGAAAAAGACAGGATATCAATTGAAGAATGAATGAATGAATGAATAAATAAATAAAATAAACTGAGAAACCTGTTTGCAGCTATGCACAAGTGCTCCGGACACATGGAGGGCCTTTCCCTCCATGCTCAGGAACTCCACGCAGAGTTATGCGGCAGGAAACAAGGAATCAACAGCAGGATTAGATACTACAAGGCCAGTTCTGAGGGCAGCTTTTCACGTTCAAGATGTCATCATGTATCGATGACAATGTAAAACAAAACTCTGGAATTGAGCATAGGAGAGCTTTAGGTTTGAGGGCGTCCCTTGATAGGAAAGGTGGAGGGGCTTTTCAGTGGTGGCCCCGCAATGCTGCAGTGGTTTTCCTGCAGGGACCTGCCTGGTGCCAACATGGTCGCCTTTTTGGCATCTGCCAAAATCTGCCCTCTATTTGCAGGCATTTAGTGGCAAAAGACAGGTTCTGTTTGCTGTTTTAACTAAGTCCGCTTTTTAATGGAAATGTTTTAGACGTTCACTTTTTTTTGTATATTGGATTTTTTAGCTGTTTTAAATTTGCATGCTGGAACCTGGAGCAGGGCCTTCTCTGTGGTGGCGCCCCAACTATGGCATGCGCTCCCCAGAGAGGTCCGCCTGGCGCCATCACTGTATGTTTTTCGGCACCAGGTCAAGACCTTTTTATTTAATCCATATTTTAATATGTTTTAATATTGTATTTTATTGTTGTACTTTATTAACTTGCAGCCAGAGTGGGTCAATTTACTTACGTTGTAAGCCGTTCAGAGATGCAAGTAATTGGACAGCATACAAATTTTATAAATAAATAAATAAATAGTATACTGTGCCTTATTGTAATTGTGTTTTTATTGTGTCTTTGGTGCTTGGGTCATTGTTGTCCACCATCCAGAGATCTTCAGCTATTGGACCACATAGGAATGACATGAACGAACGAACGGACGGACGGACGAACGAATGTTTTAGAGGGGCATCAATTAAGAAATGCCATCAGTTATTAAAGTACTAAATGCTGTCCAACCACACGCTGCCAAACACGGTCTCCTTACACTGGTGTGCATGAGCTTTGTCTCTAATGTCCTTCCAATGCCCCGCCTAACTTTGATATAAAACGTTGGAGCAATGGGTACGCAACTGGACCCCCAGCGATGCCTTGATCCTTCCTCTCCTAAATGCCTTCCCCCATCTTCCCCGGTCCCTGTGCTGCCCCTCTTCCCCCCAGAGATCCTGGCCAAGAACACACTTTTAGCATTGCTGGAAGAAGCCGGAATTGTTGGGATGCATACGTGTGTGTGTGTGTGTGTGTTGTGCACATGGGCATCTGTGCCCATGTATGCCCATCCATGGTCCTGGCCCCATCCCAGGTCCCCCTTTGATCTCTGCAATGGGCCAAGCATTAATGTCCATATAAGCTAAAGGGAAAGTTATATTTTTCCAAACATCTCAGGTGTCCCGATCCATAGCTTTGAAAATGATTAAACCCGAAAACCCTCTGAGCTCAAATTCTCTGTATTGGTTTCCTTACATTACAGTTTAAATCCCTTCCTTTAAATCTCCAGTCCAGACGTTCAAGGATTAAATTCCTTTGCAAGACATGCCCTCACATTTTCTCCAAAGTTTTAAACTCCCTAGTTCAGTGCCTGGGTTTGTATTCCTTAGGTTTTCAAACCCTTTCACTGAAGTGTAAATACTTTTGTCTTCACACCCCAAAGAATTTGGCCAGGAGAGACATAGCTGAAACCTCAAGAATGACAACGCTGGGACAGGTATGCCGTTACTGCGCGGACTTTCAGAAAGCGGCCTCTGGAGCCAGCAGGACAAAGCCGTGAAGAAGCACGACAGGAAGGTGCTGGCACTTGTTGTGGGACTTCGGGGTGAAAGCTGGGGATCCTGTAGCTGGAACCCCCTCTATGGCCACTGAGAGAATAGCAAGTGGGGGAGACATCCAGACATTCAGTGTCCACTCCAGGACTTGTGAGGGAACCCTGGAATCTTTCTTTCCTCCCATTTTTAAACTGAGCCAAGCTGAGCCCCAAGCCACTTAAAAATACACAACCTCACTTCCTACAGCTGAATGCTGCCTATTCCAATACGTTTGCACCAGGCAGGGAAGCAAACTGTGTTTACAGCATCAGTTGGGTGCCATGATTTGAAATGCAAAACTGCACAGTCTTGGAAGATTTCTTTTTTTAGCTCAGTTTTGCCTGTTTCTGTGGCACAGTATCAGGGAGGTAGAAAGAGGACTAAGCATGGCGTGGTGATGTTGGGTCAGGGTAAGAAGAGAAAGGTTAATTGTGTGCTGTCTAAAGGTTGCAAATCCAACCTTGCACTGAGTCCAAGGTAGAGATGCAAAGGTCTGGCTGCACCCAGACTCTCTTGGGCTCACTGGACTTCTCAGCCCTGCCCGGGAGCTGAGCTGAGATTAAGTTTGTGAATGCTCAGGAATGCTAGCAGCTTCATTGTGCAAAATATTCAAAGTATGTAATCTTTGTGCAAAACATGCAACATACATTATTCTTGGCATGAAGTTTGAAAATCTACGAGTCACATGTGGAGAAGCAGAATTCTGCTTGAACGCATTTCCTGCTGTATGTCCATACAAAATGTTTAGCGCAAGGCAGATTAAACTGGTCTATGGACTTAATAGCACTATTGGGAGTAAACCCTTAAACTTGTTCTCCCATTACAATTCTGCCATAATGGGACCCTGCAGGGAATTCAAACTCGATCACTGGGCCAATATTTTGCAATATCCATTCAGAGGTGGGCCACTTCCAAATCCACTGTGACCTCCGCCTCCCATCGTGTTGGCAAACAATTCAATGACAAGGGATGCCTCCTGCCCTAGCAATTTCCCTTTCGAACAAGGGGTGCTTTTTAAATTGCAAATCACGCTCCAGGGATACTTTGGGGTGCCCGATTTTGCTCAGGAGGAAATTCACCACGATGGTGGCACGGCCACGGAATGGGCAGGTGGAGGCAAAGGCTGGAGCAGCCCGTGGGACCCTAGCTGTTGCTCGCCTGCCCACCCCAGGTAGTTTCACAACTGGATCGCTGGCTGCGCACCCAACGTGAGGCCCCCCTAGAAGTCTCCCATCCAGCTTGCCATTCGTTTGGGTCTGTTTGTGAGGCACCAGCTTGCTTCAAAGCCCGATAATTGTGGGGAGCAAAGGGGGCGGCAGGCTTGGGCAAGTGTTCCCATGAACTACTGGCTGCATTGGAGGTGCCGACTCAGACGCAGAAAGTGAGGGAAGTCTCAGTGATATTGAAAGCTTGGGCTCACCCAAAGGTCTGGGGTGCGACAGGAGCAGCAGGAGGAGGCAATTATCTCAAGGCCAGATGACATTGCGTAAAATAAAGGTGAAAAGAGATTGGTATTGCTACAGCAAGATGATGCAAGGCAGTGAGGGAGCAGTCAAATGCAATGTTGCTCTCACGCCCTGCTTTTTCGTCCTGCAGGGAACCTGGGGTGGCTTACACGGAGTCCTCTTTTTCCAGTTATATCATGGGTGAGGACCAAAAAACTGAAGGGGGCTCCTGAGAAAGCAGGGATCGTATAGGCTGGCCATTCCCAGGTCTGGGAATTGGACTGTTTGTCTGTTCTGGATGGAGTCTGCAGCTGGGAAGTTCCCCTAGATCCCTCTCTGATACTGGCGGTCCAAGTGACCTCGGGTGACCTTCCTCTTCTGCTGCTGCTTTCGACTTCCTAGTAGTTTGGTCTTCACCTGTGAGTCTTGCCATCCTAGGAAGTGTCCAAAGTACGAGAGCCACAGTAGGGTCATTTGCAGAATGTAAAATCAAGCAAAATTAGACTATCTGCCATTCTGGGAACGTTGTCCATGGATGCGACTGTGTTGCACACGGAATGCCTCAAGCCCATCTGAAATTGTTTCTGCTTCTGCAAGCTTGGCAGGGGTGCATGTGGCATTTGGTATCTGGCAGCGTGTTTCTGATGTTTTGGTTTTTGACGCCAGCCAAGGCAAAGTCACCGAGACGGGCCGATCAAGCAGCGAGGTCAGGTGTCGCAACCATAACTCACATTTCAGATGTGAATATCCACATCCCCGAACTGAGCAGCAAAAGGCAGACTGGAAGCCAAGTTTGATTATTTACAAATATCTCATTTCAGCTTTGTTCTGCATAGATAATTTTGGAATAACACACGTACACGAGCCCTCCGCCTGCCCCCAGGCATCAAAACTCGAGGCTTACATGGGGCAATTGTGGATTTACAGTATTAGGCACACATACCAGCTCCTAAAATCTGGGAAGCAGTGCATCATGGGGATTTCTTTTGCCCTTCCCATCATGCACCAGGACCAAAAGGACAGTAAACAACAGACTCTTTATCAACAGTGGGAATGCCTTGCCCCAAGTGCCTGGTTCTCTGACAACAAGCTTTTTCTGGCATTTTCTACATTTCCGAACAAAAATGCCAAAAACTCGGAAAATGCAAGCTAACTGTGCATTAAGAACCACAAATAACCCTTGACGATCCTTCATGAGAACTTCCAGCCAGGGGTATCACTGCAGCTGGAGTCTTTCTCCGGCTTGCCAACCTCAAATATTTCCAAAACATGACTCAACAGCCCTCCCCATCTCTCCCCAAATTGGCCAAAACAATAAGGCTCACACATGAAGAGGGTTTCTGTTTTACCCCTGGTTTTTTAGGGCCATGGGCAGCTGCATCTGGACACTGGCCAGAAGGTAGTCCTGGATGTATCCGTCAAGAAAGCATTGCTCGGCGCCTGGGGGACGGCAGTTCCTTCCGCTTATACACCGCCTTCCTGCAGCTCTGCCAATAGCAGAGGAAAATCTCACACACCCATGACTCCATTAGGCACCTGAAGGGCCTCCGAGGCTTGGCACACACCTTTCCCATTGGCTGAGTAGGTGCTAGAACTTCTAGTAGTGGCTGGAAGAGTCAGTAGCTGGGACTTCAGACCAAGCACCAGTCAGGATCAGAGTGCAAATCAGAAACTACTCCAGAGAATAAGCTAGGAGCTGAGGCTGAAGAACAAGGCTAACTGTATGAGTTTTTGCTTAGATCGTGATGATTCAGCAGAGGTCCATGGAGACTGGACACCTTTATCTATGTCTTTGCCCAGGAGAAACCAATTGCTGGACCTGGAAATCGCAGTGGTGTGATTTACAATATTGGACAAAGGTCAACCAGTCCTGATACTGGGACAGGCCTGAGCTTCCACGGATGACATTTTCCTATCGGACTGTTTTTGAAGACATTCAGCAGGTGGTCGATTTTTGAACATCTCCACCTCCCTTCCCCGTCCGATGCTGAGCCTGAGATGCTGCACCTTCCCTAACTGACGGCTCTCTGGATGGTTTGGATTAGTGCTCCCAGCATGCTTCACTGTTGCCCCCGCTCACTGAGGCTGATGGGACTTAAAGTGCGTGAAGTCTGGAGGACACCCCGTTGGGGGAGGACTGGAGCAGACTGATGGCTTTCATGTTGGCTAATTGGGATCGCCGGTGTTCCTTACAGGCATGACCTGGAATTCCTCCAAGAGAAGGCTGGCCCACAGTGGAGCACCATCCCTGAAATACGAAGTTTCCCTACAGCTACTGGACATTCCCATGCATTTCCCCAGGGAATCATCAGGCAAACAGTATAAACAGTCCAGTGCGCCCTATGTCAGGGACAGGGAAACATAATGAGTTAGAAGGGGCCTCCCGGGCCATCTAGTCTGACCCCCAGCTCCAGTTGGCTCCACTCATGGAGTACCCAACATGTGGCTGACCAATCTTTTCTTGAATACCCTCACTGACAGGACCCGCACCACCTTCTGTGGTATCTGCAACTGGGGGAAACTCCAACATATACAAAAGCATCTGAAATGCTGACCAGGGGCAAATGGCGAAATGGACTGGGATGTTCTCAGTGGAAGCTCTTCACACTCCCACATTCTGTTGCAGGGTCACGAGTATAGTAACAATACCCTTCAGAACAAGCAAATGACCTTTGCTTGCACCGTGTACTTGGGATTCAGGGGAATGAACTGCGGACGTGAACAACTCAGCTTGAATGGGCTGCAGTGTCCAAGCCGAAATATGCGTTATGCTGAGTTTCACGCACTGAAAATTCTCCAGAAGACAACTGAGCGAGCCAATGGTCCAGCTGCTTGCGACAGCTTCCTACCATGCCATCTTCTCCTTCAGCTGCCCATGCCAGGTTTTGATCCTGTGACCATCTGCATAAGAAGCACATACTCCCTTGATGACCTCATTGGCTGGAATTTGATGGCAAAACTGTTGTTGTTACATTCAGTCAACTCATCTCCAACTTATGGTGATCCCATGAATGAGAGCCCTCCGTGACAGCCCTGCTCAGCTCCTGCAGACCCAGGGCTGTGGCTTCCTTGGTGGAGTTAATCCCTCTCAAAGTTGGTCTCCTCCTCCTCCTCCTTCTTCCTTTGACTTTCCCTTGAAGGATTGTCTTCTCCAGGGAATCTTGCCTTCCCACAATGTGTCCAAAATACAGCGTCCTCACCTTCGTCATTTTTGCTTCCAGAGAAAGTTCTGGCTTGCATTGATCTAGAAGCCACTTGCTCGTCTTTCTGCCAGTCCAGGGTTTTCACAAACTAGTTCCCAAATGCTTACTCCACTTGCAGAATTCCTAGCGGAGGCTCCTCTGAGCAATTCCAGGGCTGCATCGAACCTGTAAGTGTAGAAATGCAGGCATGGGTGGCTTTAAGAGGAAGCCTCCTCTCTGACAGCGGAGCGTGACTTTTCTTGCTCTCCAGAGCTTGGAGGCACTTCTGGTCTTTCATCACTTAGCAACAGGTGAAGCTGCGGGGAAGCTGCTGGCCAAGAACTCCATCTAGTGCCCTGCGGTGATGTAGGTGAGCTGGTGGGAGGGTCTTGGAGACCCTTGGGCTGTGATCCACCTATATATCAAGCCAAAAAAGCCCCCCCCCCGTGACCTTTGACTCTGCAGCCTTACCAAGCAAAATCTCTTGTCAGTCCTTCTCCCTCCTGTGCAGCTCCTTTTGCAGAAACTCTTGAAAAGCTTGCAGGGTGCAATTCCCGTAATGTCTCTTCTATCCCTTCCCGTCTCTATCACATTTTAATGCAAACTTATCTAATACTGACTTCCCAGATCAAGAGGCCAATTGAAACACACGTGCAGTTTAATAAGCTGGTTCTTCCAAGTTCCGCAATGTGATGCTGCCATTCCTTCTCTTGCTAGCACTGGTGCTGGTAAAAGGAGGAATCTCCAGGTGCAGCTGCAGATGAAGGGGAGGCATCTGACAGACCATCGGAAATGCTCCCTACACATTTGGCAGCCTTGGTTTATATCAAGGGACATGGGTGGCTCGGACGGGTTGAACCGCTGAGCTGCTGGCCCGCTAATCGGAAGGTCAGCAGTTCAAATTCAGGCGACAGGGAGAGCACCCACTTTGGTGGGAAAGGTAACAGTGCGCCATGCCGCTTGGAGCTTAGTCATGCTGGCCGCGTGACCGGGGAAACATCTTTGGGCCACACTGGCTCTTCGGCTTAGAAACAGCGAGGAGCAGTGCCCCCAGAGTCAGGTATGCGTGGCACACATGCGTGGGAGCAACTTCACCTTTACTCCCTGATGCAGTGGAGGTTGGCACACCTGGGTCCCCACCTCTCCTCCAAACACTGACTAGACTGGTAATGCAGCATTCCTGACCTCTGGAAGCAACGGGAAGAAAAACATGCTTTTCGCAGGAAAAAAGGACTGTTTCAGAAAAGCAGGAAAATGCAATATTAGCACCCTTCGTGGCACAAAACGAGAGCAAAGGTTGTCTGTTTGGTTTAATTATTATTTCTTGCCATGTTCATACCCTATTTCTTTTTTATTTATTATTTATTGTTATTTATTAAAACATTTCTATGCCGCCCCTTTTTCCTCTTGGAAGAAGCCCAAGGAAGCTTTCCTGGCCTTCCTCCAATCTACAGGGTGATCAATGGGAGTTGGATGGTTTTGAAAAAAACAGTACGCCATAGATTTTCAACTCAAAACTGATTCAATTCTACAGAAACAGAGTGACTTTGAGTTAACTATTCAGTTATGAAAAATAACGTCATTGAGATGAAGACCATCCTCCTGAATCCAGCTTTCAGTTCTTCGCTCGAAATTGTCTGTCACTCAGGCCAACAGCTGTCGAGCGATCGTGCGTGTGGGGCCTGGTGGTTTCTTCTTCATAATGTTTCCGGTTGTTCTGAAATGTTTGACCCACCTGAGGATTGTGCCGGGACTGGGAATGGCCCCGTGTCGGCCAACTCTGAATTCTCGACGAAATAGCTGCTGTGTTGCTGTGAAACACCCACCACGTCGAACAAAGCTGTCGCAAGCCAATGAACGACGTTGTAACGTCCACTGCCCCGTTGTGACTGAATTGGCATTGGCATGGGGGGGGGATGCCTAGCTTGTCCCCCTCCCATCACCACTTAGCGTGTTCTTCCTGCTCTGAAAACATCCGACTCCCATCTCTCAGCCTGTATTTGATCCTCACAACAGGAACGCTGCAAGGTAGGTGAGCTGAGAATGAGGATCCTGCCCAAAGTCCCCTGGTGCTTCACAGCTGAGTGGGGGCTGCAGCCTGGACCTTCCACGTCCCAGCCAGACCCCACAAACACTACTGCACAGTGGCTTTCACTGTTATCTAGACTAAATACTTACTGCCAGACTGGCATAAGGGTTCATGGAATATTACTCAGGGTTGGAGTCTATTAAGAAGCCTGGCATCGGTTCCCAGGCTCACCTCATGCTCTAGGGCTTCCTATTAATAGATCCAGAGCAGAAGCTCTTGTTTTGTTTGGGATAAAGCAGAAAACTTGGCCGGAGTCTTTTGGTCACTGCATGGGTCTTTGAATTTCCTTATCAGAGAGGGCAGCTCTGCAGGCAGGGCCTGGCTAACGGCACCCTGTGATCTCTTGTGGAAGGTGGGCAAACAGGATGGAGACTCCTTAATCATGCCGGATGTGCGAAGTGGCTGGGAAGACGCGAGGAGAGGAACCGAAGCGGAGCGCTGCATGCTGCAGAAGAGGTGTGTGGACCGAATGGCCCAAAGAGTCATCCGTGGAGGCCTCTGTTGGGAGTGGTGAGCTAGGAAATGGGCAAGGAGCAACGCGATAGCAACGGAAGAGGTGTTCCCAGAAGGTATCACGCTATCTAACATTTCTCTCTCTCTCTGCAGCCCAAACCTGCTTTCAATAAATCGCTTAGGGCACTGATGGTGGTAAAAGCATACCGTCTACAGGTATGTGGAATGGACTAGTCTCCCAAGAAAAGAAAACAAGGAAATTGTGGAATTTCTGGACTGGGTACTGGGGAGATATCCCATCCCCCAGAAGGTGGTGCCAGGGAAGTAAATGTCTACCTCCTGGGAATTATGCTCTGGGTTGCTGCAGAGTCCTGTTACGTCCTGCAAGCTTTTTAATATCTATTTAGACTCAATGGTCAAGGTGTGGGCAGAAGCTTTATTTCTTATTGATTTATTTTCTATCCTGCCCAACAGCCAAAGCTCTCTGGGTGGTTCACAACAACATATAAAAACAATATAAAATATGCCGTTAAAACATATTAATACGGATTAGCCATACAACATTTAAAGCCAAATAAAAACAGGAAAAATATGCATGGAAAAGACTCTATAAATCCTTTCCAATAACCAGCAGGCCCCAGTAACTCATTCAAGCTCTGCAGTAGAGAATGGTCTTTACATGGCACTGAAAAGATGGTAAAGTTGGCACCACACGGAGCTCAGCGGGAAGCTCGTTCCATAACTGGGGGCCACCACGGAAAAGGCCCTACTCCTTGTTGCCAGGATCCAAGCCTCCCTGGTGGCAGCCAGAGGAAGGCCCAGAACTTGATCACAGTGTCCAGGGAGAAGCGTTCCGCCAAGAGTTGTGCTGGCAAGCAAGTGACCTACAACCCTATTTTTCCTTCAGATGATGCTGCGGCAAAAAGCAGAGTGAGAAATCAGTGACGGATGAGGGCATTTAAGCTGCCGTTAGCCGAGGTGGACCATCTGTGGGCAGTTGATTTGACCTGCAGGATAATTTCACCCTGTTCTGGGTGGGGTGCCTCTCCCTCCAAGGATGTGGGGTGCCATCCGAGGGCTCAGTGAGATCCAGGCTCATCCTTGGAGGCACGAGTGACTTCCAATAAAGCACCTTTCATCACCTGATCCCTCTGTGCCAGTTACAGCCACCCCTGGACAGAGGTCACCTGGCCACAGAACCCACACTTTGGAAACATCCTATTTGGAGTTGCCTTTGAAGATTGTTTGCAAATTCCAGGCTCCTGACAGAGACGGGGTACTTGTGTCACCAACTCATAGAATTGTATAGTTGGAAGGGATGTTTAAGATCATCTAATCCAGGGGTGCAAAGGCGGTAGATTTCCAGATGTTTTGGACTGCAACCACCTGCCAGCATAACCAGTGGTCAGGAAGGCTGGGAGCTGAAGTCCAAGACATTCTTGACCTTGATTAATTTCTTGTTTAATGCAAACACAGATCCCCAATAGGTAGTTATTCACCCTCTGCTAAGGAGAGCCACAACCTCCTGAGGTTGTTCTGCAGTCGAACTGTACTGCAGAACGAACTGTCCCGCAGAATGAACTGTCCCTCGTTTTTTAGCCCAAATTTGCTTCCCCATAATTCCCATGCCCTGGTTCTAGTCCTACCCGCTGGAAAAAGAGGGAATACATCTGCCCCATTTTCGGCAGGGCACACTCCCTGTGGCCCACTCCCCCTCTTAATCATTTCTTCTCCAGGCTGAAAATTTGGTTGCAACTACATCTGTTTCAAAGCATAATGCAAGGGGTTGGAGAGGGAAACGAGAATGGGGAAAAACCTCAGAATTGCTCTCAGAAACATTCCTTCATTTTGAGGACGGAGATACTCTGTCCCATCTCAAGGGAGAGTAGATAATTAATTGGAGCCAACCCGACCTGAACACAAGAGGGTCTCACCCATGAACTTCAGGGCACAGACAGTTATTTTTCAGCCTCTGTATTCTCACAATTAGTCATCCGTGCTGATAGCATTATTATGGGATGCGGAGATGTTTTGCTTGAACACCTGGAAGCAAAAGGAACAAAGTATCTTTGCCTTTAAATTATGGGAGGTGTAAAGGTAGAGCAAAGACCTCAACCATGCGCAAGATGGAGGAAGCAGCAGCTGGGTTCACACTGGGGTCCTTGGGGGGAGATAAGGTGCCGCAAGTGGACAAAAGCGACCTCCCCCCCCCCCACTGCAGTGCAACGCTGGAGGGCACACCTTGGTACAGGCAGGCCATGTTCCCCGGCTGAGGTTTCCAAGTGATACTGTATTCTCACTTCTCCCCCAGTTCTCAGGCAGGCTGCGTGGGCACGGCCGTCGCCTCCCTGCTTGCTATCAGCTCTGGGCGATAGAACAGGCTTCCTGTTTGGGAAGAAGCATTTTCCTAATCATCTGCGAAAGAGATCAGAACCAAACTGCTCTGCCAGCCCTTGCTAGCGGCTCCTCTTCTCTGCCTCCCACATTATTCCCATCTGCTCCTCCACAGCAGTGTAATAACTGATCCCGAGGTTGACTCGGTGGGTGCAGGTGAGCCTAGCAAAATGGGCTTGTGGTGGACCAGCGACTCTTAGCTGACCGCCCTGCACAACACACAAGCCAATTATTTTCTGTTATTCAGATCAGTCCAGGCTCCTTCTCTTTTTTCTTTCCTTCCTTCCCTACTCCTCTTCTTCTCCTTCCTTCCTTCCTTCCTTCCTTCCTTCCTTCCTCCCTTCCTCCCTTCCTCCCTTCCTCCCTTCCTCCCTTCCTCCCTTCCTCAAAGAATCATCACCTTGGAAGCGGCCATTTAAGCCACCAAATTCAACCTCCCATTGAGCACAGGAATCCAATCTAAAGCATTCCTCATGGATGGCTCTCCACTCTTGCACTGAATACACCCAGAAAAGCTTCCTCACTGTCCGAACAAGACGACAGTGGGACCAGCTGCCTGGAGAGGTGGTGGGCGCTCCCACACTGGAGACATCCAAAAAGAAACTGGGCAGCCACCTGAGTGGGATGGTGTGACTTGGTGTCCTGCAACAGCAGGGGGTTGGACTTGATGGTCTTCATGGCCCCTTTCGACTCTTCTAGTCTATGATTCTATGAAACCTTCCAGCTCCAAGGCTGCTGGCCCCAGGGTCTGACCACTCCAACCATTGGGAAGTTTTTCCTGATGCTCAACCAAAATCCATGACAAGTCAAACATTTTGAGTTCAGCCTTCTTGAACGACAAAGAACAGGCTCTGTTCCTCTTCTGTATGGCAATCCTAGAGGTACTTGAAAAGTGCTGTTCAGTCCTCTCTCAATCTACTCTTCCCAAAACTAAGCATGAATCTTAGCTTAGACTCATGTCTATTCATCTCCTTCAGTCTTTGCTTATAGGACTTGGCTTCTAGTCCCTTGACCAGCTCTGAGTCAAGTGGAACTGTTGCTTCGTGTAACTTAGAAACTATCCTTCTCTCAATGCACCCTAAAATTGCATTTTCCATTTTTGCAGCCACAGCATAGAGTTGACTTGTATTCAGTTTGTGCTTGATTAAGCCCTGAGATCCCTTTCAAATCAGAGAGCTCTCATCTTACAATCTGTGCATCGAATTTCCTAAAGGAAGAACTTTGCACTCCTGTTCCTTATATCCTGTTCCTTTCCCCACCCATCAGTTTGCATTTTGCTTCTGCCTTCTAATGTAGTCTCTATCTCACCCAGCTTTGTGCCAGCTTTCCCCCAACATTTCCCTCAAGTCATTAATAAAAATGATCAGCAAACACAGCCACCCTTCTCTTCCTTTTCCGGCCGGGAGTGGTTCCACCCCGTCTGATCTTCAAGGGCTCCAGCAACTTGACTCTTCTCCAACAAGGCCTGTGGTAGAACCTCCCCTGAAGGCTGCGAGTTACTGTCCAGCCAAAGCCTCACCGTGTTTTCTGAGCTGCCCTGGTACAGCGCGCCTCCTGGATCCCTTCCTCGCTGAGACACCGATCCAGCCGTTCCGCCACTCATTCCCCCTCCACAGTGGTCCTTCAAGCACCTTCTCTGGTCTGCTCAGCCACTCTTCATCCTTTCTTCTTCCTTGGAGAATGGCCACTTGCCATCCAGACCTTCTACCTTTTCTTCTGTGTATTCCTGTGTACCCCCGTACGATCTTCACGCAGAAAAAACAAACACACTTTTTACAATGCAAGTCACCGTTGCTGAAGCACATCCATCCATATCCCTTCCCTTCCTGTTTGTTAACAATGTTTGCTCTTCCTGTTCAGTCGTTCTGCAGTCCCTCTCTCTCTCTGTATCTCCCCCATCTTTCTCTTCCATCTCCCATCCCATCCCTCCTCTCCTCTCCTCTCCTCTCCTCTCCTCTCCTCTCCTCTCCTCTCCTCTCCTGCTCTAATTTCTTCTTGCTTAGAGCAATAGCCACCACACTGGGGTTGATGGGATGCAGACCAGTTTACTGCAAGCAAAGCCATTGCTGGTCAACGTTGTCCTGGGCATGTTCTACCTTAAGTAGGCCATTAAGATGAACAAAACTGGACATTGTCACACTTGGGTCTGAGCTGGGAGAAAAGGCGCACGGCCTCCACCAGCCCTGGAAAGCTCAACCAGACCCTCCTTTTAGAAACATATGCGGCTACATATATATTGTTAGTAATACCTTCAAGACCAGTTCAGTGCACCTCTGATGATGACAGTGTGGTGTTTTTGTACATGTTTCTTTTGTTTTGCGCCTCTGCTTTTTTCTGCATAGGCATGTGTGGTTCTACTCTCATTTGCATTCTCAGTGGTTCTTTCCGGATGTTTGGTTTTATTTGGTTTTGATTTGTAAAAATCAAATAAAATTTTTAAATATTAAAAAAAGAAACGGTTTGGCCACAAAGCTTTCAGAAGGAAGCCAGCGATGGGCTTTGCACAGCACACTGGTGGGAGGGGGAAGGGGGCTTTGCGTTTTGTCTGAATGCCCTGCTTCCCTGGGAGAAGGTTATAGGCTGCACAACCACCCCGAGCTTAAAGTATTCCCTAAACACACAAAACACAATAAATCACATGGTCCGCACAGCAGCTCCGAGCAACATTTTCAGAAAAGCAAAAAGTCTCCTTTGGCTTTTATCGGAGGGCCATGGGCAACTTTTGACAAGGCCGAACTACACCCCTCCAATGACTCGCGTATCTTCAAGAAGCAACAGGCGGACCGTTCAATTGCCGGCATGACTTTTTAATTTTTCAAAAATTACAAGGAAAATGGGATAGGCAACACTGCCAAGCCAAGCAACCACAAGCACGCTGAAAAGAAAAGGGGGGGAAAGCTCCAGCAACCACAATAGATTAAAAATAATAGCTAGAAAAAGAAAGAAAGAAAGAAGTGACCAAACAGACCCCATTGTTTGGTCTAGACTGTTGTTTTTTAATTGTGTGGTGTTTACTGGCCCCAGTCAGTGTAAGCAAACAGAAGGAGACAGTAGGCCAAAGGTCTGGCTTGGTCGTTTAAGGTCACCCAGGGAAAACGGGAATGAAACTCCCCCTGGAGAAGCCCTCTGGTCCGGCTCAGCGCATCCTGCATTCCATACCTTGCCCTGAACGGAGGGTTGGACTAGAGAACCTCACAGGCTTCTCTGACTCTGCTGCTGGGAGTGGGCGGGACGTGCTTTTTGGGGTGCAGGGAAGAGGCTTCTCCATGCCCTCCCTGGAGGCACAGGGAGCTGCGCCTGAGACGCAGGGCCTTGGCCGTGCGCAGGATAGCGGATCTCACTGGGCCCTCCCCACCGGCCATCCGAGGTGGGGCCTCCTCCAGACCGTGGCCACCTCTTGCAGTGCATCCTCGTGGCTTCTCGAGAGCGAAGCTGCCCTGAACGAGGCCTGCCATTCCGAGTCTCCACACGGAGGCGTGCGTGTGTGTGTGTGTGTGTGCGCGCGTGCTGGGGGGCTGTTCAGAATCTGGAAGAGGGGCGAGTTGAGGGGGGAGCGGGTTTAAGGCTTTGGCAGGGAGAGAACTGCAGGGGCTGGTGCTCATGTTGAATGGATGGGTGGAGCGGACAGAAGGGGGCAGAGGGGGCGGGAGAGCTGCGCAGGCGCCCCTGGAAAGGCATCCAACAACACGAACCAACCACACCAGAATTCTGCAATGAGTAAAGCTGGATTCTGCAGCCACAAACTAACCGGAGCTTTGCACAAGGGTATGGGGGGGGGGGCAAAGTGTAGTCCTGAAGCAGAGAGAGAGACTACAGAAAATGCAGCCTCTCCACATTCCTTTCCCAGCTCCAAATCCCCTTCTGAACAAGACGAATTAATCTTCTAGATCAGGGATGGATTCTAGACAGGTCTGAGCTGCAATCTTTCAAGCAAGAAGGGAAAGATAACCCTTCAGCAGCTGCTGCACAAGCACAAGTGCAGCTTTTGCCGATTTGAAGGTGCGACGACGCAGTAGCTACGCCTGTTGAAAGTGAGGGGTGACGAAAAGGCGGCGGTGCTAATAGGGTGGGTCAGACGTTTGATCTGTGAGGTCTCATATGGGGCAGACCCAGACGCTGCGCCCTATGCAGCCCCCTGGAAAGCCCGTCTTTGCAACCTGCTGCGAAGTGGGGGTGTTTTGGCAGAGCGACAGTTTCCAGCAGCCCTCAGGCAATTCCGAAAGGTGCCGATGGCTCGCGATAACATTGTAGAGGGAATTAAATAGCTGAATTTGGCACTTCTGCCAGTAGAAAACAGACCTCTGGCTTCAGCAAGTCAGCTCATTGTGGAGGTCCTTAAAGACGTCCCTTCTTCTTCCTCTTCCTCCTCTTCTGCTTCTTCTGCTTTGGCTTCAGCTTCGGCTTCTTCTTCATTATAATCTTAATAAAAGGAGGATCACGCTCTCAAAAAACTTTGCAGAACAAAAGAATGTTTAAAAAATGAAGAAGGAAAATGGGTGGATCAGATCAACTTTGAAATCTGTTTTCCCAGCCGTGATACCTAGAAATTCACAGCAGCCCGTCTGAAGTCACTACAAGGCCATCTCTACTGCAAGGTATTGTCTGTAAGGTCGGTATTTCTGCATCAGTCCTTGCCCAAGATCTCTCCTCCTCTTGCCCTACTGACCCCCATGGAAGACAATCTTCTGCTTCTCGCCCTTCTCTTTTGCCGCTAACCTCCCAGAATGCATGCACAAGGCCATCTCTCTCACTTCCTTCAAATCCATCCTTCAAATCCACAATTTCCATTAACGGTTAGCTGATTCTGATGGGAGCTTCAGTCCAACAACCTTTGAAGAGCTTCATGTTTCCTGGGGCCGCCTTAAAACCTCTTTACCCACAGCAGTTATTCAATGATCAGTCTTGATCTTAGTATTTTAAATGCTTGCAGCTCTTCCCAGCAGATGAAGTAGTTTCCAACAACTTACACAGCCTGTCCAGAAATCCATGATTAATGTAACAGGAGAAAAACTCCAGATCAATATAATCACAGACAGCAGAATAATGCAAATAACAAGCAACATCATCAAGTCAATAAACATGAAATGTTTTCATCCACCGATCTGCAAAATCCACCTCTGCTCTCAGCCTAGAAAGAGCAGCACAAAAGCGGACCATGAGCATCGGACTGCAACCGATGTCCAAAAGCCTGGGAAAATAATGTTTTTGCGTTGCATTGAAAGCTTGATGGTGCTGGTACCAAGAAGTTTTGGGGGAGAACTGTCCATAAACATGGGACCATCCCAGGAAAGGCTTGTTTCCAAGCCAACGCTTCTTCACGTTCTCCTAGAGGGAACACACAGGGGCTGGGGACGTTCATTCACGGAGAGGATGTTTTTGAGATGTTGGGTCCTCAGGCATAGAGGGTTTCATAAGTGAAAACCATGACGTTGAATGTGGCCCTGAAAAGAATTTGCAACCCACACAGGTGAGCCAAGACTGAACTTAAAGGTTCATATCATCTGGTTGCAGCGATCTAACCTCGTGGTTACCTGGGTGTGCTGAGTGAAACTGGTAGAACCTGTAACTCCAAGGACAATGATGGACCCTGAACTGTGTGCCTGCTCTTTGAGGGGAGTTGTGGTCCCATCTGGAGCCTGATGCATTTCCTCCATCCCATTAGAGAAACCGCCCACCAGCAAAGCCTTGGTCTTGCCTGGTCTCAGCCTCAGTTCACTGGGTTTCATCCACTCCATTAATGTGGAGGACGCCAATTCACAAAACTGATGAGATGAAAAGGAGACAAGAAGCTGTGTCATTTGCATAGTGTTGATAATGCACCCCAAAACTCTGGGTGACCCCACTCCATAATTTCATGTCAATGTGAAACATTATGTGGAAACATTGAAACAGAGAAACAGAGCGAGTCAGAAGGGGTCTCCTGGGCCATCTAGTCCGACCCCCGGCTCCAGCCGGCTCCACTCACGACATGCCCACCATGTGCATGTCCAGCCCATCCTTGAGCACCCTCACCAATGGGGCCTCAACCACCTTTCAAGGAAGTCCAGATTGCTGAGCAATCATCCCGCCCCCCACCCCCCACCCCAAGGATCATCCACTGGAAACGACAGGCCTGGAGCTGCTGTGAAGCAATGCCTCAACTTCCCAACTGTAACACAGGTTTCTGGAATGCTGGCTTCTAATTCTGCCCCTTTGCTTATCTAGAATCAGGGAAGATAATGGCCGGGTGAATGTATCTACATCTGTGTAAGCAACTGTAACCTGGCCCGGTTCAGCCTTAATTTCTCTCTTGGCCCCTCAAGCCAAGGGCCCCTGTATCTGCTAACATCATGGCCTGCTTTAAGCTGCCGGAGAACCCAGCTTCTTGCTGAAAGGACCATGGGCCACACCACACACCCATAAGAAGCTTGTGGCTTTCACTGGAAGGGAGAGGCCCATGGCAAGCACGTTCCAGTCCGGCGGGTGTGAATTCACCTGGAAGGGAGCCAAGGACTCCTGTGGGCAGGAAGACTGCTCATGCATTGCTAAAAAGAAAACGGAAATGCAAAAAGAGGGCCAGAGTTGTAGAAAACGTGTATGTACTAATGTATAGCTAGATAGACAGGCAACTTTAAAAATAATGGTCAGATTTATGGGGAGATGTATCACCAAGGGGATGGGGGGAACTGTGACCAGGATGTGGGTGCCCTCGTGGCCCTGGTGTTGCACATTTACGGGTGTCTTCTTTGCAACCCCCTCTTCTCAGGATCCTTTATCTTTCAGCTGGACTTGGGCCTCAAATGCAGAGAGGTCCCCAACCAGGACAAATAGCCACGCTTCTCCTGAGCTCTTCAACCCACCCAAGAATCCACGCTGAGACCCAACAGGGATGGAAAAGTTTGATGTGGGAAAAGGTTCTTGTAGTATCATAGAATCACAGAGTAGTGGAGTTGGAAGGACCATGAAGGCCATCGAGTCCAACCCCCTGCTGTTGCAGGACACCAAGTCACACCATCCCACTCAGAGGGCTGTCCAGTTTCACCTTGAATGTCTCCACCGCCTCTCTGGGCAGCTGGTTCCACTGTCACGTTGCTCTGAAAGTGAGGAAGCTTTTCCTGATGTCCAGCCTGAATCTGGGTTGCCGCAACTTGACCTTGACCTTCCTCTTTGAGACAGCCTTGGAGGTCCTTCTAGAGGGATACCATGTCTCTGCTCAGTCTTCTCTTCCCAAGGCTGAACATGCCCAGTTCTCCCAGTCTCTCCTCACAGGGCAGTGTTTCCAGACCCTGGATCCTCTTTGTTGCCCTCCTCCAGACCCTAATGCATTCCTGGGAAGGCAGCCGTTTCTTCAGAAAGTGCTGGGAGACTGTGGAAAGAGCTCGACCCGAATGCAGCAGGCACAGCGTCTGCGCTTGCAAGCTGGAGTCCAGGCTTCCGCCCAGGAAGAGATCAGCTCTGATCTTTGGAGGGCTGCCCCATCTTGCCTGGAGGGAAAGCGATGAGCCGGAGACCCCGCTGCAGTGGGAGCTCCTCTCTGAGAGGGCTGTGGAAGTGCAGAGGCGCCTGCCAGAGGCTGGGGGACGTGGGTACCACCGTGGGGACAAGGACAAGTGAGAGGGTGGGGGTGAAGCAGACACGGCACCTGTAATAACAAGCTCTGGGCACTGGGCCTGACAGCAGGACGCAGGCCGAGCTGGAGTTACAGCTCCCGAGGGAGGACTTGGTGGCTCCGTGCCCAGGAAACACCTCCGGAGCCAGCCGCCTGGCCCTCCTCCCCTGCTCTGCGGAGACAAGCAGGGGTCGACCGAACCCTCGCTCAGCCGCCCGCTGTGGTGGAGCTTTCTGTGCCTGCTCAGCTTGCAGGCTGCCCTGCCAGCTGCAAGCGGGTCGCGTTCGCCACCAAGGCGCAAAACAGGCACCGAACAGCCACGCAGAACCCAACGGCTTGGGAATCTCAACTTTCGTGAAACACCCACGCCTTCCTACCCCTCATGGGGCCGAACTGCATGTTGCGTGAAGTGTGCAAGTAGCCCTTTGTCTGGCCAGCTTTGCAGAAGGGCAGGTCTGGGGGCCCCTCGCTCATTCAGGATTAGGACCCATCAGGGGAGAGGGAGGTGAACCGTGGCTCTCGCTGCAGTGCCGACGCTGACTGCCCCTCCGCCGCTGTGAAGGAAAGAAGCAAACACGCAGGCCACTGCTACTGCTTACAAAAATAGCCTTGTAAGTGTGGCTGAATTCTCAAAGGGGTGAGGGGACTGAAGCAAGGGAGACGAGAAGAACGCAATATGGTTTGTTGGTTAAAAAAATGTAAAGAAAACATTGTAAAACACGCTCAGAATTGGAGACGCAAAATCAATGCTATATTACATTTTGATCTTGCCTTTCCTCAGAGGAGCTCAGTGTGGCTTGTGCAACGGCTTCGTAGAAAAGCAGGTAGAAATCCTTTGGAGAAGTCCTTTGGGTTTTCTCCTGGCATCCTGTCCTCTCATTTGCCCAATCATTCAGTGCTCGGGGATGGGGAAACAGCCCTGCTTTCTGGGCGTGGATTCTGAAATGTCGCATCATGCCACCGAAGGAGGCTATCTCATCCTCTCCTCCTTTTATGACCAAGATGCCACAGGATCTCTGACGGCTGTCCCACCTCTGCTAGAAAGCCTTCAAGAAGGAGCGAGTTACTCCTCCTTACCTACTCCCTGGCAACTCATTCCACTGCTGTCTCGTCAGGTGTGGAGGATGCTGCTATCCACATTCAAGCAATCCGGAAGAAGATTGGTGTTCAGACTGCAAAGGGCACAGAGATGAGGATGCATCTGATGCTTAATTGTGGAAGGTGTCTCAGATCCCCTCTTGAGGCGCACAGGGTGGGCGCCCAGCTCCAGGGGCTCCCAGTCAAGTGTCTTGTGATGCCACCACCCATCGAGTGGCCCTCAAGGAACTATCTGGCTGCACCGGCAACGCATCAAGGATTTAATGATCTAGACACCCGATCTCCCGCAATGCTGCATGGTATTCATTGCAGGAAATTAAATACGTGGCTAGATCCAGCTACTTGGCATGCCAGGAAAGAGAAAAGGGGGGTGGGTGGGGCTCCAGTGGGTCCAGCCAGGACCTGGAGCTTCAGCAGCCAGCCCGAGATGCCATCTGTTGAAGCTGGGACAGGTGACATATTAAGGTATCCCAGCTGGACATTTTCCTGCACACCTGCAAGGCCCTGACAAAAGCAGTTCTAAGAAATAGGAAGCTCAGGACATGACCTGAAGGTGTACAATTGCTGCTTCGTTATCTCTTAATCAAAGAAGAAAACAGAATATGTGTCCCTCTGTCTGTCTGTCTGTCCACTGGTACCATCATGTCAATTCCTGAAATGGCCTACATACGAAGGGGATTTTAGGCATGTCCACGCCAGGATGCTTTCATTTTGAAAACAGGTGGGATAATGTAAATTAATTTAAGTCTGTCCAAATAATTGACAGTAGCACCTTCATCCACTAGGGGGAGACTTCCCAACCAGCACATAGCTTTTGTGGTCTATACAGTCTGAAGGTGAGGAAAATTAGCTGGCTGAGGGATGGAGTTATGCATGTGCTCCTCCCTGGAGGAGCAGAGGAGAGAAGCCCCTTCCCCGGGGAGATCCTGGGGGGCCCCGTGGCAGGGGCAGTGCTAGGAAGGCCCCGCTTTCAGGGCTGACGCAATGCATCCAAGTGGGACAGCTCTGCAGCTCCGCCTGAAGCCTTCGCTGTATCAAGCCATGGGCTTCTCCCATCCTGTGAAACTGCATCTGTAAGCTAAATCACGGCACACGAAGCAGAAGCAAGGAGCAAGTTTTCGACAGGGCAAGCATCTGGTTCCGAGCGATCCAATCTCCTGTTTGTTTGTCTGGCGCGTGGGACAAGCCCGGAGCTTGGGAAAGGCAGCTCGGCTGATTTATAGCTTCCCATCTGCTTTGATCTTGATTCCTTCTTTTTCGCTGGGAGTACCTCCATGGGAGGAATGGATCCATTTCAGAAAGCATTGAACTCTTCGCCACTGGCTGCTTCCTGGATCTCGTTTGAAGTGTGCCTCCCACTCAAAACCCGCTCTTTAAAAACGTTAAAGCTGTGGAGCCTCCCACCGGTTCTTAACATCATGAGATGATCCATCATGAGTTAACCAAGCAAATCAAGCCAGGTGAAACCACCCACAGGGACAGCCGTCTGCTGCCCCCGATCTGCGGATGCCGGAGTGTTCCTCTAAAAGCAGGAAAGGACTTTTCCGAAAGGAGAAGGACTCTCCGGAGTGGTTTTGTTACAATAGCAGGCCAGCCACCCCTCAGATCTCTCCCCCACACCGCTCTCTCTGCAGCCATGCGAACAAGCCCACTGAAAGTGGCCTTCCCCTTCAGGGCACGGCTGTGGGCTTTGCTGGTGTAAAGTCTGAGAAGTGCTTGGCAAGCTTGAAATGGGCTGTGTAAGTCCCGGGTGGACGGAAGGTAGGTCAGGACCTACTGGAAACTCTCAGGGTGGCTTGTAAGCCCCATTGCTCTATCTCTTTCTGTAGATCACGAGTCCTGAATGAACCTAGGTTTTTTTTAAATGACAAAATAAACAGCCAAAATAACCCCCAAATGCTCTCCTTTGGGGTCTTTTTACTAGTTTCAGATAATGCAATAGACAATAAACGCTAAATAAATCAACCCTCAATTAAAATTGTATTTATAAAAAGATAACAGAAACCTGAAGCCTGGACTGAAGTATAGAAAAGCTGGGGAAAACAGATAGGATTTCAAAACTTTCCTGTAGATTTGCAAAGAGGGGCCTGTTGAACCCGCTGTGATAGTTAATTCAGGAGGCATGGGGCCACCCTTTGGAAGACCCTTTCCATTCTGTGCTCCACACAGCCTAACCCACTCTTGTTGCTGCAAGTGGGCCGTGGCCTCCAGGGCTGATCGGAGCATGCTTTCCTAGCCCTCTCTGGAGAACTGATGCCTTCAAAACATGGTGCTGGAGGAGAATTTGGCAGATACCTGGACCAACAGAAAGGGGAACAGGTGGGTGTGAGATCAACTCAAGCCAGTACTTGCCCTAAAAATTAAAATGGCAAAACTGAGACTGTTGTCCCTTAGGCCCATCTTGAGAAAAATAGTCTGCCTGGAGAAGACAATCGTGGGAGGGAAGGCAGAAGAAATCTAAGACAGAAGAAGGAAAAGATGACCTACTAAGAGATGGATGCAATCCATCACGGGAGCACAGAACTGCAAAAGGCTCCCAGAAGGACGTCCGAAGGGTTGTGTGTGCGTATGAGAAGAGTGCGTGGGGCAACACACCTTCCTCGCAAGGTAAGGTAGAAGTAATATGCTTTGTAGTCTAGAGAAAGTCTGTTTAGGAAGGGCAGGGGGCACATGGCGTTAGTTCATACTGTAATATGAATGCTGCAGAAACTGTGGGCTGACGGCAGGTTTTCCTGCTTCTCTTCTAATGCCAGAACTGAAATTCACCCAACAAAGTTGATTTCTGGCAGCTTCAGGACAGGCAGGAGAGAATATTTCTTCACCGATTGCCTCGTTAACTTTCGAAATTTGCTGCCATGGGATGTGATGGTGGTTGCTGGCCTGGATGGCTTCACACTGACACTTGTGAGAGCGATTGTTTATCGGTATGCAACAGTGAGGTTTTAAAGGTAAGCTGTCATAAAGGAGGACTGGCTCTACTGCTGGGGAAAGGGAGACTACGAGTGGGTGAGAATTTCATGCAGGGTTCTTACATTATTGTTATTTTTATAAGAAGTTAGCTAAGATTGCAGAAGTCTTTCTCAACAGGATGGGGAGGAACGCTTTAAACAGAATGTAGGGGAAAGGAAAGATGGCAGATCTTTCTGTCTAGGCAGGTGACTTCTTCTGTCATCTCTTAAAAGTTGGGAGGTGAATCCCTGTGTATTCACCTATGGTTGTGCCTGAGTGAAGTTCGCCATCTTCAAGAGCTCTCTGGTGTGGGAGAGCCCCCCACCTCTCCAGGTGGCTGGTTCCCCCGTCGTATTGCTCTGACAGTCCGGAAATTCTTCCTCGGGTCTAGCCTGCACCTGGTGTACAGTAGTTCAAGTTCATGCTTCCGTGTCCTACACTTGGGGTGAATGAGAAGTCTCTTCCTTCTTCTTTGAGGTACCTGCAGAGGTGCCTTTGAGGTCCCTGCTAGTACTATCATGTTACCTCACAGACTTCTTCTCTCAAGGCTGAGCAGGCCCAGTTCTTTCAGCTGCTCATGGTAGGACTTACTTTCCAGACCCTGTGCCATCTTTGTTGCCCTCCTCTAAATATTCTCCACACGATCAGCATCCTTTTTCAAAACCTAGGTGCCCAACATTGAACACTGAATTCCAGGCGAGAGCTAGTTGTAAGCCGCCCCGAGGCTTCGGCGAATGGGGCGGCATAAAAATGTTTTAATAGATAGATAGATAGATAGATAGATAGATAGATAGATAGATAAATAAATAAATAGTTCTCTTTCAGTTCCCTGGACTGTCCAGTCTCGCTTCTCCTTGGAGTGATTGCTGGGCCATTGTCCTCCAACCTCTTTGTAAGATTTTGCTTTCCGGACTGCACCTTTGCTTAAGCTCTGATACTAGGCTTTTCTTGTTTGCTTGCATATTGCCCTTGCTAAACATAATACCCTGATTTAGCCACATGGTTGGACCTGGCCTTGTCAAAGTGGGACAGCTGTGAGGACAAAAGTTTGTGACTTATCCCTCTCTCTACTGTCGAAAGTACTTCTCTATTCTTAAAGAGGCAGAGGATCCCTTTTCCCTAATGCAATATTGCCATTTCTGCATTGATTTTTGGCTGTCCCTTTCATGCGCCGGGGAGGAGGAGGGGATTTTTCTTAAGCTTTGTTCATCCTCAACCTGAAGAATTTTCCATAAAATTGCTTGCATGAAAAGTTGCATGAATATGATTTTTAATTACATTTCTCCACCACCCAACAGTCAAAATTCTTTTGGGTCAACTTTTCCGGAATCCATGTACTTTCATGTGCATTTTTGTCTGGGGAACTCCATCTGGAGATAGGCAGCTTTTGAAGAATGCATGGCTTTTGCTTTAGGTACAAAGTGAGATACATTTTTATAAAATGTGGAAATTAGGGATGCCCCCCTCCATCGCTAGAAGAAAAGGCAAGAGAGACCCTCTCCTACTTGGGTCATTCATTGGATGACCCAAGCACACCCATTCCCAATTTTAGCTAGGAGATGGGATAATATTTTGCATCTAGAACACCCATGGAGGAAGTAAGGTAAGAACCAGGTGACCTGGATGTCCTTTGTCACAGGTTAGTCTTGTAACCACAACGGTACCACAATTTTCCAAGAAACCCTTCTGACATGTTGGTCTCCACGTGAAGCATCTTAGCTGAGCACAACATGAAAATGACATTTTTGCTGTGAGAGGACCTGGTTGTCCTCTTCTGCTCTGGTGGGAAGGACTAAAATAAGTGAGTAGAAAGGTCTGGAAAGCAGATTTGGCTTTCATTGCATGGCATTTCCTAACAGTGCATGGCGTCTGTCCAGAGTTATCTTTGGATTAAGGGACATCCCCAAGATGTAGCTGAGAAATGGCTAAACGTTTATCTCAGCTGCGTGAAGAGAAATGTGATAAGTGGGGAGAATCGGCAAACCATGAAGGGGCCTTGTAGGGCATATTTATTTATTTAGAGCATTTCTATGCCGCCCCACTCGCAAAAAGCGTATCGTCCAAACTCTTGCTCAGCAAAGGGAATCCAGAGTTAGTGCTGCCGCAGTGGACAGCGGAGTGGTCTTCACTTGAAGACCTCAGTGAAGGAAAGGCCCAACCTAGGTGACGGTTTCCATTACTGAAAATGACCATCAAGGAGACCTTCCCCGTTTTTGACTGAAAACTGCCCTCCAGTAACCAAAACACCATTAGGTCTGTTCCTGACCTCCCAGGAAGCAGAGAACAAGACTTGGCCTCGTTCGGTGTGACTGTTCCCCAGGCCTTTGCTAAGAACCTTCACATCTCAGCTCTCGTTTCAGGATAGTCCCACGTGAAAATCCTTCGAGGAATCCAAAGCTGCAGCATTTTCTGATCAGCCAAAGATCACTTCATGGGGTCAGAAAGTGGGACAGAGCAATGCTCTGTCAGAGGAACGGGAAGCGATGCCAGGGTCCTGCTCAGCCCATATGCATGGCTTGTACCTGTGGGGGCGTGCATGCCACGAAAGGTGCCACCGCCAGTGATCCCCGTCCTGGCAATTGGAGGCCTCGCTCCCTACCCCCAAAGCCTCCAGAGAGTGGGTAGGAAATTGTGTCCATACTCCAGTTTGGCTTCGCAATGACAAACTCTGTTTCCTTTGGGGGAAAGAAATGGCGCCTCCTAGCAGGCAGTGTGAGCATTGCAGCCACAAGGACACTGGTTCAGTTGTTGACAATGAAAGTGAAAAGGGACAGGGGGGTAAACAACCCACCTCATATTTTTGAGCAAAATAAATAAAATGCATCTTTTTAAACACTGGCTTGAGTCTGGATTGGAGACTAATGATAACCTCCCTTCCTAATCTGGGTTCTTTCTGTTTCTCATTTCTCCAGGATTCATTTTTTCCCATCCATTTTCCGCATCTGTCTGAGAATTATTCACACACACATATTTGCAGGTGCTTTTTTGGCACACATGTCCCTAAAGCACACATTTTGTAACAACTTTCCCCAGCAGAATGTACTTTTGCGTATCCTTTTCACTGAAAGGTGCTTTCCATCAAATTTGTGTTCCTATACACATCGTAGTGCGATCACAGAACCACATTGCGATGTTTGGAGAGCTGCAGAGACTAAGGAGTAACTAAGGTTCAGGTGTGGTTTGGGAAGTGCAGATGGGATGCATCTGCCCGGAAATGCGAACAGAACAGATTTCTCCGTGTTCCTGCTGGAACTCGCAGCGATGCCTTTCCTTTTCTGCTCTGTCCTTTTCGCTCTTGACTGGCCTGTTGCAAGAGCACCTTTAGGAGAGCAGGAAGTTGCTCACGCATGACCCATCTGGTCCTCCCAAGACCAAACTCCGGGGAATTGCAGGAACTCACTAAACAGGCGAATTGGGCTCCAAAGCTTCTGGGAAACATTTTGCCTTATATGGACGGATGTGAGAAGGAACTCTTGAACTCTCGTTACGTGGGTATGGCGGAGGGGGAGGCGAGAGAGAGAGGAGGACCTCAGGCAAATGAAATGCCTCTTAAGCCACCTCTCTCCGTTAAAAAAAAGGCGGGGGGATAGAGGCAGCCATTCTGCTTGTAAACCAGCCAAGAATAATTTGTGGCAGGAAAGTTTGAGCATTTGTAAAAATAGGTTTTTTAAATATTTAAGAACTTCAGAGTGTTTTAGCATGAACCTAAACAGAATTAGACATTTCGAAAGCAAACGAACCCCCAGTGGCCTCGGCACGTGGCATTTCTGGATATGTGTTGGAATCCACTGGTTTATTAAGCACCCTCCCAAATTGGGGAGCCATTGCTGGTTCACTTGTTAACACATTACTGTCTCACCACCGTGGGCAGCGTAACCTTAGGCCCGTCTACGCAGAAGTATCAGAAGCTCATAGAGCTCGAAGGGATCCCAAAGGTCAGCTAGTCCAACCCCCTGCGGGCACAGGAAAGCTTCTTGACAGGTAGCTATTCAGCCTCTGCTGGAACACTTCTGGTGATGGCTGCTCTCAAGGCTCCTTGATGGGTCCATCCATCTCTTGTCTGCCTTCCCTTGCTTCTCCTGCCGTCTCCGTGAGTCTGGGCTTTCCAGGATGACCCCGAAGTATGTTGTGTCCTCAGGCTTACCATTTTTGCTTCCAGGGCAAGTTCTGGCTTCCACGGATCTAGGCTCTACCTGTTTGTCTTCCTGTAGATCGAGAGTATTCCCCAAACTCTCCTCCAGTGCAACATCTCAAATCCATCCCTGTTCTCCTTGCCCATGTTCTTCTCTCCAGATCTCACATCATCAGTATTATCATTATTGCTATTATTTATTTATTAAAACATTTTTATGCTGCCCCATTCGCCGAAGCCTCGGGGCGGCTTACAACAATAAATTAAAAATAATTATGATATTAAATTACAAAAAATATAAACATTAAATTAAAAATACAAGAATACAATATAAAATAAGCCGCCCTGGCCAGATAAAATCCAGTAATATTAACAGTTAAAATGCCGCTTAAATAAAAAGGTCTTCGCCTGGCGCCGAAAAACAAATAACAATTATTATTATACCACGTTTATATCCTGCCTTTTTTCCTCTTGTGAAAAACTCGAGGCACTCCACATCGCTCCACCTGCAGCTCCTAACAACCTGTGAGGTTGCGCTGAGGGCAAATGACCGGCTGGAATCCGCCCAGTGAGTTTCATGGCTGACTGGGGACTACAACGTCAGTCTCCCAGGTCCACATCCGGCACTCTGCCTACCACATCACACTGGCTCCCCACATGCAGAATATTTGCTTGTTTGTTTGGCACATGGCATAATATTGCCAGGGAATCTACAGTGTTTCCGACCCAGTGGATGTACGGCACCTGGAGTCGCTAGTCCTCTATTGCGCCAGTGCTCCATGTGGGGCGAATTTGCTTGGCCAGCAACCTTCTTGTCGATGTCAGTTCCTTCGGGGCTTTTCTCCACTGATCCTCCACCGAGCGCATCCAGATAGGTCCAGCACTGGCACTTGCTTTCATTGTGAATGAAGCCAGCAGGTTTTCCACTGCCGAATGGTGGTCTCTATTTATCTGCTCACAGATGATATTTTATTTATTTTATTTATTTATTAAAACATTTCTATGCCGCCCCTTGCCGAAGCCTCGGGGCGGCTCACAACATTGAATGAAATACACAATAAATTAAAACAATAACAATTAAAATATATACAGTAGAATAAAATAAGCTGCCCTGGCCAAATAAAATTCAATAATATTAACATTTAAAATGCTGCTTAATTTTAATTATTATTTATTTATTAAAACTTTTGTATGCCGTCCTTTATATAAATATCTCAGGAGGGCTTACAGCAATTTAAAAAACAATTTAAAACATTTAATAACATCCCGTAACAGATTAAAACAGTAGCACTGTGTGAAACAATAAGTAAACATCAAATAAGGAGTTTGATATGCTTTCGAACTGTGAGGTGGGCAGAAGCTAGGGGTGGACGATGGGAGATCGAACTGTGAGGTGGAAAGAAGCTAGGGGTGGACGATGGGCGATCACTCTGTCCTACGATGCTGGGCTCCATCTGCGGAGTGCCGACCACTTCTGAGCGATGGTTCCAGCGTCCTTAAGCCACTGCACCACTGAATCCCCACACAGAGCAAAGGGAGGGCAGGACCTACAGGAAACACATTTCCATCAAGATTCTGTTCCCCAATGTGTTTGTATTTTTTTGCTAGATATTTGGTTGGTTGTTTTCCTCCTTTGAACAATAATCTGTAATCCCTCCTGGTCTGCCGGTTTGCCCTCTCAGTTCCTACCAAGTGCACTAATTTGGGGAAGGAGCACGGGGTGCTCTCCCAAAAAGGGGCTCTCATCCCACCTCCAGAGGTCACAGAACAGCCCTGCACTGGGGCATACTGGAGGAGACAAGGCATGCTCGCCAGTAACGGCCATGGCGCTGCTCACTCATTTCCCCCGAGGCTGATGGGTGGGCCATGAATGGACCGAAGGGCCACGGCGTCCCTGCTTTTTCTAATGCGCAGACCCTAAGGAAGGTGCCACGCATGCAGCTGATGTGGAAGGGAGGGATCTCATCGTCTATTGAGGGCCACGCATATCTGGAGGTGACCTATAAAGATGGCACGGCCCTGATGCACCAGCTTCCTCCTGAGCAAGAGGGGGAGAGGCACCCTTCTCCCTCTTCCCTTCTGCCCCCCTTTTCTTGCTCTCCTTCTGGAAGCCCCCTCTCTCTTGCCCTCTCCCTCCCTCCCTCCCCACGCTGCCTGGGGAGGGGGCAGATTGCATTTTCCAGCCATCGGAAATGACCCCTTGCGGCGGCATTTGAGGTCAGGCTCGGCCATGCCCCTTCCCGCAGGGGTGACACACGAGGTCCTGCAGTCTGTGTTGAGGATCACTGGAAAAAGAGTCGAAGGAATGAGTAGAAATTCTGGATGGGTGGACACCTTCTGCAGTCCCGGGCACCCTCCAGCACCCTGTCTGCCAGTCCTAACAAAGCTCTCCAGGGGTTCTGGTGTGGACCATGGGAAGAGTCCCAAAGCATCGGTCACGGGAGTCCTAAAAGCAGTTTTGGAGGTCAGCATGTGGGAGAGAGGGACAAAGACCGAGCAGAACGTTTTGTGAGAGGCCCGTGGAAAGCTCTTGTGCATAGCACCACCTAGGTTTGGAACGCAGCAACACACCACACACACATACATACCACTTTGGGTGGTGTTTTTGGACCCACAGGAGGCCAGCGGACAGAACCAACTGAGCAGCTGTGTATTACACCAATGTGTGTCCAAACCTGGCCAGGTTATTTTCTGCAATAGTGGCCGTTTTGCAAGCACAAGCTTATTCCATCCGGTTTTTGGCCCTGTCAGGGCAGGTTCAGGTCTGTGTGAGAATTCATGTGCATTTGGTGTGCTTGGGAAGTTGCACAGGTTGCTGCAAACCCTTTCTATGAACATGGGAAATTTCAGTGTGTCCTAAAGTGCATGCTCACATAAGCACCTTAAAAAGAAAAGTGGGCGAACCGTGCTGTGAAATTTGGAGGCATGTGTTGCAGTTTGTGAACTAACTCAGAAAGTGCTTTGCTTTCCAGGAAAAAGCAAGCCATGGAAACTTTAGCCCTCGTGCCTAACCAAGCCAGTATAAAACCAGTTTGAGCCAGTTTCATTGGATCTGAATACAGAAGGGGAATGAGAGTAGTGAAGTCGTCCCATCCACTGCCACGAAGGAGCATCCTTCCTTACCAGAAGGTCGTACTGGGAGAGATGAGAAGAGGAATCAGCCCATTTCATCAGCCCGGTTGAAAGAATAAACCCCAAGGACAGGTCAAATCTTGGCAACAACTAAAAGATGTAGGGGAAAAAAATATACAATGGTTTGTTTATCACCAACTGGTTTCAAGATTGAAAGGGGAAAGACAATCAGGGAAAGGTACTGTAAGAGATTTGACAGATTTTGAAAAGTTGATTACACAACAAAAAGATCATTTATTAGAAAGACGTTACGCACAGTTACTATAACATGGCACTGAAAACCAGCAAGACAAGAAATATATCACAATTTGGAAGCAATATCTTGAAGAAGAAATATCACCTTGTCAATGGGAAGACATTAAAGAAAGACATTAAATTCACAGCTAGCCAAGCCTTAAGAGAAAATTGGTATAAGATGTTTTATCGGTGGTATATTGCACCAAAAGATATAGAAAAAATAGACAGGAACTACAATGGAAAATGTTGGAAATGCAACAGGGTGGAGGGAGCTTTCTGCCATATGTGGTAAACTTGTGAAACAATTAAAAGATTTTGGAAATTGATACATGCGGAAATACAACCCCCCACAAAACTAAATTTCCGATGACTCCTAAGAATATGCTTTTGAATATAATGCCAGTGACTTTTTCAAAGAATATGTCAGAGTTATTTAAATATATGATAACTGCAGCAAGAATTACAATTGCCTTTAAATGGAAAACACCAGAATTCCCAACAATTGACTGGAAAAATAAGTCAGGAGAGGACGCAGTGATGACAAAATTAACCAACTACGTAAATAGAAGTCCAATTGAAGAATTTAATAACTAATGCAAAATCTATTATACCAGTACAATTAATAGAATGTAAAGAAATCATTTTAAAAAGTAGTTGGAAATTTATAATTGATCTGAAGTGAATGGAAAATTTGTCAATATACAGTATAATAACTCCCCTTTTTTCTGAACTTCCATAGAGTATTGAATGACAGAAAGATCATATTCGGTCTCTTTGAAATTGTGGGCTTGAATGTATTGGTTATACTGGTTCTAAATCCCTTAGCAAGTTTATTTTACACTTTCTTCTCTCTGTATTCTATTATATCAAGAAAATAATAAAAATAATACTAAAAAGAAAGAAAGAACAAACTATTTTGCCCCCTTGCCTCTGTGCTCCTTTTTTCTGTATCTACTCCCCGTTTCTAGATTGTAAGGCCGTGGGCAGGAACTGTCTGGCTTTTCTGATTACATACCAGTTGCCCCAGCAACCATTCTGGCTAAGGAGCAGGATAATAATAATTTAAATACATAGATATATGCATACAAATAAAGAATTCCCCGGAAGCTTATAAAATGCAGTTCTCCGGGCAGAATGCCTGGGCAATGAAGCCACTTTCAGGCCTTCTAGATGTTCCTCTCCATCTGGGCACACAAGCAGGAAGAAGAGCGCACGAGGAACTTGGAGAATTTGCTGGGAAGAGGCCTGATCACTAGGGCAACCCCGAAAAAGCATTAAAGTAATTCTTGGGCAGTCCTGCCAATGGCTGCCGGCCATGTGACCTCAGTGGGACCTGCCGGATTCCTTCACATGCCAGATGCTTTTGATCAACAAAGGGGAAGCCATCTCCTCCACGCTCCAGCTTTGAACTGCCAGGCATTTCGCT
Source organism: Varanus komodoensis (assembly GCF_004798865.1). Taxonomy (NCBI): domain Eukaryota; kingdom Metazoa; phylum Chordata; class Lepidosauria; order Squamata; family Varanidae; genus Varanus; species Varanus komodoensis. Next base: position 7,301,154 of record NW_025336059.1, read on the forward strand.
GCATGGTCACTGCTGGGCAGAGGAAAACTGGGCTGGGGGGACCATGGACCACGGGGACAGTTGCTGGTCCAATCCTTGGCTTCTCCTTCAGGGCTAGGAACGGCCCTTTTCCAGGAATGGGTGATACTGTCATCTCAGTTTCATTTTGCCGTGGGTTGGCCAAGATCTGCCTGGTTTTATTTCAGCTCTTCTGCTTCCTGAGGAAGTGCTGTTGCCCTGTGGGAAGGAACCGGATCTGCATGTGGAAAGACCCAGGTTCGGCATTTCCTGGTAAGGCTGGGAAAACCTCCAGCCTGGAACCTCTCAGAACTCCTGCCAGCCGGTGTGGACAAAGGTGGAGCCTCCTCTGTCTCTTCCGAGGAGGTGCAGTGGAGCTGGCCTTCAGCAGCATCTTGCAGGAGACAGAAAATGCCTCGGATTAGGGCCAAGCAGAGGAACGAACGTCTTCATCATTTCCATATGACACCGTAATGCCTGGATATTAGAGTGGGAGGAAAGGCAGGCAAATTTCATAAAAGCATCTTAACATCTTCAAAGTCTTCTGAGGCTTTGTGGAAGTGGGGGACAGCTTTGCTACAGGGTGTCGCTCCGGCAAGAGGGGGTAGAGAAGCAGCGGGATTCCTACAGTGCCAAAAGCAATATCCTTGCTTAGCTCCCTGGATACAGAGGCGTTCCTTGGTTGGCCACACATTTTTCACCTGGTATCGCACAAGCAGGAGCAGGAAATGGTTTCAGTCTCCTTTTCGCTCCAGGTCTGGCCACTGGCAACTGTACCAAGACATTTCAGAGGTGCTGCTTTCCTTGCTTTGCTTGGGTTAACCAAGGAAAGGGAGCTTGGGGAGGTTGCAATTCAGGATCCCCCCAAGGTGGGGGGGGGGACCCACACACTCACTGCATTTTGCTTTGACACTCCGTGAGAAAGGATGGTCTGCTCCATGGCTTCCCAGCTTCACCATGGTTTCTCTGTTGTCCAGACCTGGTGCTGTGGCTTCCATGTGGCACAAGGCCACCACAGAGTCCCCAGGGAAGAGTGTCAGCCACTCCACTGCAGAAGCGACTCTAGCCCTCCGGTCAGTGCGTGCGAATCCAAAGCTTTCACGTGAGAGGCTGATCTTCTGGACCTCTGCAAGGCCACGGCCTGGCTGGTGGTCCTGCACAGTTACAGCCTCTTTCCCCTGCTGCTTCTTGAGCAGCAAATGCAGCAAGGATTGTGCTTCCTTTTCCCTCTGGAAGGGTGCAAATTGCACTCAGAGGGGTGAAGCAAGCAAAGGAGCGGGCGTGAGAGGAGTCCCTCCAAAAAGCTTCTCCCCCAGGGACCTCTCAGGAGCTGGACACAACATGGCTCAGGACTCACACAAAGGACCCCACCTTCTAGCTTGGCTCAAAGTTCTCCAGTTCTCCAGGAAATCCTCTCCAATCCAGCCTCTCTCCCAGGAAAGCCTGGCCGAGGAAAGAGATCCATGAGAGAGACACCTGTGAGGCAGGTGGCGGTGGAGGGACGGCTGGTGGATTCCCCCTGTGCTGGGGCTCAGAGAAGCCTGCAGAGTTGGGGCCGGTCTCCAGGGAGACCCTCCTCCCACCATCGCCATGGAGATGCAGGCGGGGGCTGCACCTTAGTTGCTGGGCATGTTCGACGCATCGTCCACAGGCTCTTGCTTTTTGCTGCGGTTTCATGCAGAAGGATGAGCCCCGGCCCCTTCTGTGTGTAGCATCATTAACTGTAACAGGTCTCCTTTAAGGCTCCTGCTCTGGTTTTTTCTGCTCTCCTTTGTCTTCTGCCACCTTCTTTCTTTCCTCTCCCTTTCTCTTGCTCCAACAGCTACTTTTAAATTGACACCCCACTTCTCTTTTCTCCCCGTCCTGTGCCCTCCGCCTTTCACATGCCGTCACCCCTAGGAGCAAGGCCAACGTATAAATCCATTGTTTGCTTAACATGAAACAAATGTGTCTATTTTCCTGTGTCAAATACTGGAGGAAAAAATGACTTTTTTGCTTCCCATTCCAGTGGGGATGAAAGCGAGCACTGCTGGGTTCTTAGAAAGGGTAACACCGCTTTGGAGTTGACCTGGAAGAAAGAAATAGGGAGGGCAAGCGGATCTGCTGTGAGTTGTATCCCAGTCTTTGCAGGTTGCTGTGAAGAACAAGCTATCAGGTGGGCTGCTTGTCGCACCCCTTCTGTCTTCAAGGCTAGTGCTGCTGTGTGGACAGCAAAAGGTTCCAGAGAAAGTCTTGCTGAAGAGCAATCAGCACGGTTCTCTACAGAGAACTTTGGCCACCTAATGGGAGGAAGGACTCCCTGGAGAAGAGCCTAATGCTGGGAACCATAGATGGCAAAAGAAGGGGACGGCAGAGGATGAGGTGGCTGGATGGGGTCACTGAAGCAGTCGGCGTGAGCTTAGCTGGACTCCAGGGGATGGTGGAGGACAGGAAGGCCTGGGGGAGTGTTGTCCATGGGGTCGCGATGGGTCGGACACAACTTCACGACTAACAACAACAACAACAACTAAAGAGAACTCCTGTCTCCATACTCTTGCCAACAAACGCATGGACAGTGGTGTTCCGATAGAATTCCTTCATTCAGGCTTCCAAAAATAGTTTTGGCGAACTCATAACACCACAGGAAAAAGGGTGCCAGATAAGACCAAGGGCCTCCCTGGTCCAGCCAAAGACATCTCAGCAAACTTAGCAGCCTTGGGAAAAAGGAGAGGCCCTTTTGTAAATAGAAGGTGGACAGGAGGAACAGATGGTCAGTTCTAACAAGGACATGAACAACAGTATATCTTAATTGACTTGTTTATGATCTGGAGCTAAGCTGAGAGGGAGCAGTGTTGTGGACACAAAATTAAAACAAAGTACAGTGAAGAATTCCCCAAAGATCTCTCCAAGCTGGGTGACTGGGCAATGGAGCTCAATGCAAGCAATTGTGAAGTATTGCACATGAAGGAACAGAATCCATATATACTGATGGGGCCCGAGATCATGGTAGGGATGAATCAGATACATATTTGGTCCAGATTTGTAGGTGAATGCACTGAATGCTTCCCTCCCAAATTTATATTTGAATTGGGATGCACGTGTAGGCTGAAATACAGGCTCTTCAGGACGTTGCCCTGCAGTTTGCTACTTAAATGTGTACACAAAAAGGCATGCATTGTGGAAAAGCACACAGGAAATCACACATATTGGGGGAAAGCATGAACAAAAATGACAATAGCTTAGCTTGCGAGAACGCATTCTGGAAAAGGTTATTGCTCAAATGTCCTTTTGGGGGACGTGTACAAGGAAATAGAAAATAGATGCTCATGTTTGTGTGGGTGTTTTGCTGAACTGGGAGACTGGGATGGAACTGGGCTGAAGTAAAGGAGTCAGGAAACTGAGAAATGGAGTGAAAGGATAATCCAAATTTGCCAGTGCTTAGTTGGCAGTGATCGACTAGAAGAGGAATCCTGGAATTATGCATAGGCTAATGAAAGCTTCAACTTCAGTGCTGTCCAGGTGGCCATAAGAAAGGCTGGAGCTTGCACTTTGACCTTGGAAACATGTTCTGAGGTTGGAGCAGGATCTTCTTGCTTTGGCACTCCCTCCATCCTCCGTTGGATGGCCACAATCCTCTGAATTCATGCTCAACAGTGCTTTTAGTGAGCGGCAACGGCTAAGATCATGCTGCCTTGATGCAGAATGGCAGTGCATAAAGGAATCCTTTTGGCTGTTTTGCTTACTGCACCTCAAAACTATGTTATCAAACTGGCAACCCAAACTATCAAGGGCCCCAGGGTAGCTCTCCTTTGAGGGTGGGTGACAAAGTTTGGGTTTTCTCTGCTTAGGTCAAAGGCAAGTAAGACGGAATACGATACACAAAATGATGCCACAGTGAGAAGGAAGTGGAGAGTGGAGAGTTTTGCCCTCCTTGCATGATACTGGAGCATCGGACCATTCCATGAAGCTGAACAGTGGGAGATTCAGGACCAAGAAAAAGGGGGGCATTCGCACAGCACACAGTTTAGCTGCAGAACCACCAGATGGAGTGATGGCCATTAACTTGGATTGCTTTAGAGAACCATGAGCCATTCCTGGAGGGTTAAGTCTTCCTAGGGCTACTAGTCATAACGGCTCTCTGCTACCTCCAGTAGCCGAGGAAATATGTTTCCAAACTGCAGTTGCTGGGAATATGACTGGGAGGCGCTATTGCATTCATATGTGGGTGTTCCTGAAACACTTTGTTAGCTGCAGGGGGATCAGAAACCTGGGCTAGAGAGTTCCTTGGTCCCAGAATGGCTTGTCTTACATCCTTAATCTGGGAGGAGGGTCTGCATTCAAGCAGCTGAATTCCCCCAGTTCCAACTGCACAAGCCAAGTCCATTTCCACATTATCCCCTCAAGGAGCAGCTTGTAGGATGAAAATGCCAACTGGCTCTTGAGGGAATACAAGCCTCAGGTGTCAAAACAGAACAGTTAAGCTCCATGTCCCAAGGTTTATTAAGGTCAGGGACGAGAAATGCCGAGTTTTAGGAAGGGACCACAAAAGAGAAGGAGCAAGTTTGTTTCGACGTAGCCTGTCCTTGGATGCTTCTGAATCGGGGTTGTGAATGTACATGTGGTCAGCGCTGGTCAGCCGCATCAGCTCATGCCAGCGGGGAGGACCAGTGGCCATGCTCGGAGGGAGAACAACCTCATCTTGTTCTCATAGGTTCTGGGCATGCGGGGAGACGGAGAGGCGGAAGACGATCCTCCAATCAGTACGGGCGCAGGGAGCTTGTGGTAAACATGTAGGCAGGAAGTGCTGGTTGGCCAAACTTATTAAGGAAAGTACACGTCGGATGCCAGCTAGCAGGTATGCTGCCATGGCAGGGCCAGGTACATTGAGCTCTTAAAGAGACAGGCACCCACAGCTCAAGCACTCTTCCCAGCAGCCTCTCCTGCATTCGAACGCCTCCCTTGATGAGTGAAACCGTGAGCAGCCTCCCTGCTCACCCCTTCATTAAACCTCCCCCTGTTCATTAAAAAGCTGCCAGATAAAGCAGTTGCCCCCCCCCCCCCCCGTCTGAATGCACCCCACGGGGCCACCAAGAATTCACCCGCCAGGAAATTCTCCCGGCTTGGGCATCTGTGGTTCAGGGGGTCCTCGCCCTGCTTTTCTTTCCTCGTGAGCAGCTGAGCTATCTGTGGGGCACAGGGACTCATAAGAACGTTTTCACACTCCCTCCGTCTCTCCTACGGTCCTTCTGCTGGGATCGTGTTACTCGCCTCCGAAAGCTGCCCACCTCTCGGGTGCGATTCACACAAGCATGCCGGCGGCGGCCCTCCACGGCTGGGCCCGTGGGCCTCCCCGCCCCTCCCTGGACCCACGAGGTGTTGAGTCTGATGGCATTGAGTCACCAGGCCCATGGGGGGAGAGGGTGGACGGGTCTGCAGCAGCTGCGCTCAGGGCAGGTTGGTGCCTTCGGCCGATCGCCGCACTCTGTTCCAGGGGAAGCTGGATCTGCTGAAAGGCTCGCCGGGTCCCCCACCCCCGTCTACCGAGGGCTATAAATCTGGTGGTGCAAAGGCCGTTCCCTGCTCTGCTTCCTCATCAACTAGGCCTGCTGTTTTTCTTGGAGGGCCCAACCGGCACAGACTTCTCTCAAGCACCTGCTTCTCTGCTGTAAAGCACATTTCTCGGCGGCGCTGGAGACGGGATGCACTTCGGGGACTTCTGCTCATGTTGCTTGGATGCTAAGATGCTTCCCCACACTCCTCCGACAGGCTCTGGAATGAGTGGCTCTGCCCAGCCCGGGCCAGTCGCTCCATCTCCTTAATGTTCCCACCTTTACTGCATTCCATTTTGTCTGGATTTGGCACAGGGGAGGAGACCCTCTGGGAGTGGAAAGTGGGTGACTGGCTCCAGCTTCACACCCCTTCAGCTCACTGGCACCTTCCCTCTGTGCGTGTGCAAAGTGCTGTAAAAAGCAGCCAGGGCAATTGTATGCATCAAGCACATTTTGGAGCAGAGCGTGCTCCTTGGCCTGGAAAACGTGGGTGCAAATCATCATCAATTAAGACTGATGGTTTGTGAGGGCAATGCACGCCAATCTGCGTCAGTGTCATAATTTTTGCTTCCAGAGCGCGTTTGGGCTCGCTTTGACCAAAGACCACTTCCAGTCCAGGGCATTTGCAAAACGCTCCTCCAGCACCACGTTCCGAACACATCCACCCACCACCCCGCTCCCCCTACTTGTTTCACTGGGCAGCTTTCACACCCCTCACCTTGCACCCATCCGCACTATTTCAAGCCTCCTCAAGGTTGGCACTCTGCGACTCCCCAAGTCACAGGCATGCTAACGTCTCTGGACGGTCGAAGTGGTGCGGTGGAGAGAGGCTTCCGGATCTGAAACTTCCCCAAGGCCATTTAAGGACACGCAGCCCTTCCAGCTAACTGCCTGCCTGTCTCTTTCCTCCTTTAGCTATTGGCTTTTTGGTTCTGTCAAAATAACCAAACCACTGAATAGAGGGGAAGAAATGAAGACGTGAAGCCCAGAAGGATTTGTGCTTCAGCTCCTGAGCATCTGGATTTATCTCTGACCAAGTGGCACATCCTGTTGTCCTTTGAAGGCTGAGAAGAGATTGGCAGGATGGGTCCATCAGTGCCAGCGCCACAGCTTTTAGCCCTTAAGCTCCACAATATTAGTCTGTCCCAGGAGGAAAGGAATAACACGCTAAAGAAGGGCTCTGTGTTTCTGCCTTGGAAATTGGAGGGTTTTCAGGAGTCCTCTCTATAAAAGGAGAGTAAAAGCAGGACATGGTGGAGGTCTCTGCAGATGTGCCTGTGCTGGATCGGAATTTACATCGTGTGGATTAGCCACTCGTGGTCTGGGATGGATGGGTGGACCATCTATTGCCGCCAGCGGAGGCTGGTCCCCACCCCTGGGTTCAACAGCTGGAGTGGACCAACGGTTGAGAAGCAGCTTCCCGTGATCCGCAATGCTCAGGACTGAATTATCTGCAGAGTGGGGAGTTGGGAGCCATGGGACCAGCTGGGAGTCAGGCCCAAAGAGCAAGCTTCCCCACGTGGCTTCATCCATGGGTGAAGGAGCTCAGAGCCACCCAGGAGGGGAGAGAGGGTCTTGCTGCATCCTGAGACCCACTGGTGCATTTCCCACCACATCGGTCCCCAGCCTTTGGTGCTTTTTTGCTGCAAGACAGCATCCCGCCCCGGCTTCCCTCTCCTCCCTGCCAAAGCCCCCTCAAGCGAGGCTTGCGGAGTGGAGAGAGCAGCTCCCTTACCCCTCTGCAGGAGCTCCCGCTGCCCGTGTGAGCGTTATTGTTTGCTTGTTGAGGTGTGAATGAAGTAATGGACCTTCTCCGTCACTACATCCATCTCCGGCTGACAGCCTGCTTTAGACACATTGTGCTGCCCGATATAAGCCCCGTCACCTTGCCATCTCCGCGCAGGCAGCTTCCTCTGGGAACCGCGAAAGGGGGCTCTCCCGGGCAATCGGCAAACCTTGTCCGCGGTTCATAAATCACGGCCGCTTTCATGGAAAACCTGGGGAGGAGAAAGGCAGTCTGACGCCTGTCCATAGGCCACAGGAGCTGCGTCCGCCCCGAGGCTTTACGGGAAAGGAGGACAGACCTGCTGGTGGGACGGGGAGACCGACTCTGCCGGCACGATGGCTCCCTCTGTTTAACGTTCCCACAACAGACCCTCCAGTGAGGTCCGGTGGGGGCAGAGTCATGCTTTTCTTGCACTGGAGGCAGGTTATGATGATGCTATTCGACGGGACCAGCCGTTCGGGTCTCTCTCTTTGTTTTCTTGACACGCTGGGGTTGAGTAAAAGCTCCTGACATGTGAAAGGAATGCACGCTGGAGCTGTGTGGGCTGCCCGGCCTCCCGCCACCCACAGTGCCGCTGGTCACGCCTTCTTTCTTGGCCGCGCGATCGGCGTGGGACAGTCCCATGAGAGGCTGGCATAAGTTCATGGAACTGCTGATATAAAGGCAGTGTGGAGCAGAGGTTAGAGTCTTGGACTGGGTAGTCAGGAGATCTGGGTTCTGGTCTCCACTCCATCATGGAACACAGTGGGAGACTCGGCCCAGTCATGGATGGTCGGCTTAACCTACTGCTCCACTTTCAGTCGCATTTGATGCATTTTGAGTGCCTCTTCTGCAACAGACACATTTTCCCAAGCAGCTTCCCTATTTCCCTTGATATGGTGTTTCCCCCAAACACGTGTATTTTGCTACAGAATCGTACCTGATTCCTGGGGAAGGCGAATCCCTGGGGACCGCCTGGATCCAAGCGCCCTCTACCTTCCCTCTGTACATTCATCTCCTCTTCATGACAAAAGGCGGCGCGCACTTGTGGGAGAAGGCAGGTGTGTGAAGTGTGCTGGCCTTCATCAGTTCGGCGTGCCTGCCAGAGGGTAAGTCAACGATGACTCATTCTGCACTGATGCCAAATTATGTAAAAACAGAGGTGGAAGAATCTCTGTTCTTGGACGTCTCCTCCTTTTGGTCTTAAAGGCTGGACACGACTGTTGGAGATCTTTCATCAGTAATTATACATGACATTCATAAGCTGAAGACTAAGTGCATCTCTCTATTTTCCACCAAAGCTCAGGCAAAGGAGTGAAAGTGGGTTTGGGCAAGCACTTTGCTTTCTGCAAATCTCTGCTTTATATAATGTTTAAATACAGAGTTTCCAGCCCCCGAGGATGTGAAGACAGGTTGGAAAGTGCATGAGGAATGGCTGCTGAAAGTGTGGTTATTGTGTTCTTGAAAGTTCTGCTCCTACTCCAATTCCTAATCTGAGCAAATATATGCAGAATAAAGCACATTTTAAAAATCGACACAAGAGATGGAAGGATTCAGAATTCAGCTTTTTGTGGCCTGGAGTTTAGGTTTATTTGGAGAAGTACCTCTTTGTGTAGCCCCACTCAGGTGAACACACACGGAACCCTCTTTAGGACCTTCCCCCTCAGTATGGGAAGACAGGATGGGATGGTTAGGAGCAGAGATGCTGGTGGATGACCCCGATCTTCCTATGCCCGCTTCTGTACGATGTTGGATATGTTTTGTTCATGCGCCATCAAGCCCCTTGCAATTCATGGCAACCTATGAATGGCAGCCCCTCATGTCCTTGACAGCTCTTCTCAGCTCTTGACAGCTCAGCTCTCCATGACGCACTCAGGTCTAAGGCCGTGGCTTCCTGGACGGAGTCCATCCATCTCATGGTTCGTCTGCTTCTCCAGGGAGTCTCACTGTCTCAGGAAGTGCCCGAAGCCTCCATTTCATCATTTTCGCCTCCAGGGCAAGTTCTGGCTTGACTGGCATCCCTAACCAGAAGCAGATGGGAATCTTGGGGTCAGACTAGATGGCCCAGGAGCCCTCTTCTGACTCGCTCTGTTTCTGTGATTACCCTCCGAGGGCGTTGCATGCATGTGTGTGGGCGGGGGGAGGCAGGACCACCCCCAAAATGGGGCAGAGGCCAGGAGTCCCATGTGTGTGTTCGTTCCCCGCATGGCTCTCCGTTGCTTTCCGAGGCTGCCTCCACTCCTTGCCCCTGATGGGAAGAATGACTGCATGGCATCTCCCACGGGGTTGCATCGCAGTGCAGGAAGTTGAGCAAACTGCAGTCTGCCGGAGAGATGACTGTACAGGACAGTTGTACATATTTCTTGTCGCTTTCCCAAGTATGGTAAGCACCAGAAACCTCTTGAATCCAAGCCACAAGAATTCCTCCAAAAGATTCTGCTGAATTTTGTTTCGAAAGCCATTCTCCTTCCATTCACTTGATGAGAAAGGTCGAAAAAAATGCAGAGGGAATTTTCAGCACAGCATGAATTCGGACCTCAGGCTGGAAGACGTTCCACGTCTCCCGGTTATAGAGTTCGTTATCTGTCCTGAGATGGCTCTCCGCCACACCTCCGGGCTTCCCTTTGTTTCCTCTCCGGCTGTCCCCTTGGTCGAGCGTTTCTTTGAGTGGCTGTTCTGATGCTGGCAGGAGGTGTCAAAGGTGGGAGGCACCTGCCAGCCCTCCCGGGCAGAAGGTCTGCCATTTTCCCACAATGCTCCGATCACCTGAAAGCTGCATCAGGCACTGAGCTGAGCGAGGGATCTGCATTCCAGCCACTGTTCCTGCCCTGTGGCTGTTGGCAGGCCTTCTCCTCCAGCCCCTCAGCATCAGCTTGATATGCAGCCCTCATTAAAGGGGGATAAAGTCAGCAGTGATTCCAAATGAGCGGCACCGCTTTGCTTGGATCTGACTTTGTTCAGGCTGAAAGTTGGGGAAAGCCCCGGGAGACCGCCGTGCCGAACTCTGCAGTGTCTCTGATTTATTGAGTCCACTTGGACATTTTAAATAGAGTATTAAATGCAATAAATGTAGATCATTTTGCTAAATATTCTGTGATTTATGGCTGCATCCCTTCCCCAGGGCAGAGTTCATAAATCCTCTATATAGAGCTGTTATAAAAGTATAATTGTTATGCAGTTAACAGAAAGAAACAGAAAGAGAAGGAGCAGACGAGGCAAAGAGGGGACAACGTGTGCGGCACAAATGGAAGGGGCAGCCTGCCAGGAGGACGGAGCGGCGCTTGGAGAGCCCGGGCTTGTGGCGAGCGGATCTATGGCCAGCGGGAAGCGTGAGGCTCTTGCCAGCTCATTTGGGCCAGAACTTGCCGGGCCTGCGCCCCTCTGATCTGGCATGGATGCCACCACAATCTATGGCCGTCTTCTCCGAGGTGGCAGTGCAATTGGCAAAGCGTTCAAACATGAATGCCTATCTTGGAAAGATCCACACCGAACATGCCTGCTTCCCCAAGAGTGCGCAAGAGCATTTTAACCCACGGGAGGAAAAGTGTTGATTCCAGGCTCGGGTGTAGTGGAGACAAACATTTGGAAAAATGTGCACAAATATAATTTTGTGTGGAAAGAAGCAGAACTCTTCACACAAAGAATTTGGCGAACCCTGGCGAGTGGAGCTTTGCTGAGTCACACAGTCCTGGGCTCTGGACCAGCTCTTTGGATGACGAATGGCTGTGGGCTCCACCACTTCAGATGAGAGATGGACAAACCCGTTTCCATCCAGTCCTTGTCCGTTTCATGTACATTCACTTATAAGGTAGTTCTCGCCTGTTTCTGCGAGAATGTTTCAATTGCCCCCAAACAAGTGAAAATACAGTTATTTTTCTATGAACCCCTCCATATTGAATAGGATTTCTATACCGCTTGACATCCAGATAGATTCTGGAGCAGTGAACTTGGAGGTTAAAGCTAGGGGTTTGAAGATGAGGTCAGAACCCAGTCGAATGAGTTTCGGCCTTCCCACCAGAGTGAGATGAACCAGAGTGAAGGAGAATCTGGGACGGGTGCAGGTTTCCCTGGCAGAGAAATGCATGGTTGGATTGCATGGTTGAAGGGCTGCTTCTTTAGTCAAGGTAGATCTTCCAGAACCTTCTTCAAGTGGCTGAGTGGACCGAGAGAGAGTAGTCCTTCCAACAGGACGGCAAATCTCCTATTCTAAGCTATCCATCCCCTAATGTTGGTGGAGTCTAAGCTGACAACAGCAGACCAGAAAAGGTTCCTTGGATCGTGTGCCATGAAAACATTGACCCAGAGTGAGGCAAGATCAGGTTCCATTGGAGTCTCTCCTCAGTGTTGACCTGAACCTGTATGATTCCTTCTGCAGAAACAAGAGGGATTGGGACACACAGTCTGCAACTTGATAGCAGACCCGAGCCTCTTGCACTGCAGCTGAGGTGAAATTCTGCAGAAGGTGACTTTTCTGAGGACGTCCCCCAGAGTTCACCTTTTCTCACTGCCCTACAAACGGGCAGCCGCTTTGCAGATTTGCAGAGGGCAAGTTGAAAGGGTGACCTGCTGCAGCTAGTGGATAGGACTTGGCCACGTGGGGTGCCCGAGCTTTTCCGGGCAAACCAGTGTCCCTGGAGCAAGAAGGCCAGAGACCGTTGGTTATATAGCGGTGCCAAGACGGCTGTTCGTTGGCATTGCATGGCCTCTCGATCCACTGGAATAAACACCCAGAGCCGATGCTGCTTGAGGCACAAGCTGCCACTTGCTGGTGGCTCCCCATGTCTGTCACCACCAGATGTTTGGCTGGTGTGTGGCTTGGACTGGGTGCCTCTCAGCGCAAGGACCAGTCCTCCAGAGGGTTGCCCTCAGAATAGCACCACCCTGTCCCGGTTTCCAGTAGCGGCAGGCCCGGCCTTGGCTGGACTTTGGAGGTGGCGGTCCCTCCCTAGAGCGTCAGGCCTTCTCTGTTTACATGGCAAAGATCCCAAAAAGCTGCCAGCTGCCATATCTGCATGCAGCATTGATTTATGGGGCCTCGGGCAAACCCGGCCCTTGGAAGCCCATGCTGTTTCTCGCAGCCTAGGCCAGCTAGCAGCCCGGGTTATCACAACAGCTATAAATCCCCCGAATCCTGGATGGGAAATCTCATTATTTCTCTCCTCTCCTCCCCGCCATGGACCATGAAGCCTGGCACAGCTGTGGGGAAACAAGACTGATCCCGTCCAGCTTCAGCCAAGGCGTGTGAGTCATTCCTCCCGTGGGATTGTTGGCCCTGAGCTCAGAGGGAGACACGGCACAGTGCTCCATCCATCATCTTCCTTTGCTCAGAGGACCAGGCGGCAGCCTGTGAATTCTCCCTGCGTTGCACCCGTGTGCCAGCACAGTTCCTTTGGAGAGATGCAGAGTCACCTTGAAAAATGGCAGGAGTCTTGGAAAGGATGCGCAAATGGCTCATGGAGCCATGTTTCTTGGGTCAGACCAGAGGCCCGAAGGTCTTGGACTAGCTGTCGTATTGTGAGAGGTATCCAGAAGAACGCAGCTCAGCTTAGGTCATTCCTCCGCTCTTGCAGCTCCCAAGATGAATGGAGTCGGGGTTCTGCGCTTTCAGACACCTGGGAAACTCCAGTAGGCTCCATGTCCAGTTTAAAATGGAACTGAGATGTCCTGATCCCAAATTGGCCACCAAGGTCCAGACGCTCCCAGATGTTAGCAGCTTCTTTAGGCCTCTCTTTGCCCATCGGCGAAGGGGAGCGTCATGGTTGGTCTCGCAACTCTGCCTTGGCAAGCCCTCTTCATCCCGATGGCCACGAAGCAAGCATTGCTCCACTCACTTGCTCAGTCACAGGTGGAAAAGGGGGTGAGGAGAAGCAGGTTCTTGGTGGTGGCATCTGCACGGTTTCACTCCCTCCAAGGCTCTCAGGCACGGCTGTTCCTGACATTTAGTGACTGCCAAAACCGCTCCCTTTTCAAGGAAGTACCTGGGGAATTACTCTGTTGCACAGGGCAGCTTTACCATGTGAAAATTGTTTTGTCGATAAACCACATTCAGGGGGCACTGGCACAGGGTTGCAGGAAAAGTCCACAGAACCTGCCCTCCGTCGTTCCTGGGGCAGGGTTCCTCTTGTGTGCAGCCCTGAGAAGTGAGCTGAGCTGCATGCTGCCAGAAGGAAGCTCCCACAACTGGCCAGCCTCTTGTACATCATGAACCACCAAGTGTTGCATTAGTGTGGGGGCAATTTAATGTGGTGCATTAGTGTGGAGTGAACCTTGGGCGTGCAAGCTGGGAACTCGGACTCATGGCCTGGACAAACAGGGCCAGAGTCCAGGGAGCTGAGCTGAAGGAATCCAACGGATTCCCACATGCAAAGTAGATTCCTTGCACACACCCAGTGCTGGGTTTTCTACGGCATCAGCAGTGACTGGGACCGTCCTTTATTTTTTTTAAAGTCCTTTAATTTTTTAAAGGCGTATTAATAATGTTTCTCTGCCAGCAGCAAGAAACATCAGCTCTTAACCAACAGCCAACAATGGGCAAGCACTATTTTTGCTTGTTTGTTTCCAAAAACTGGAATATATGCAAGCTTTGTAGTGCTAAAAACTAGCCTTATCGGGGGTCCAGGATCAATACCAACCTTTCTTGAGGGTGAGGAGTTCGCCCATCAATGTCTTTTCATATCACCCCCTCCCCCAAATACATACATTTTAATAGGAACCCTTTTTAACAGAAAAAATACTTTTAAGTGTATTCATAGGAGAAAATGTAGGAATTTGAAAACCAAGAAGCCAGAGAGAATGTCTTCTTAACTTCCATCAAAATCCCTACAGGTGTTTCTGCCTGAGCAAAACCTCCATGTGAGTCTCCGATTTTGCTCCAGGCACAAATTCCACTCTGTTCGGGAGAGCATCCCACCCTGGCCTGAGAAATAGTGCTAATCTGAGCAAAATATTTAATGCAAGCTCTCCTTGACTTTCAGTGTTATTGAGCCTGTATGTCAAATACTGTGCAGGGTAGTGGTTAGCGTGTGGAAATATGGCTGCAGAAAACCAGCTCAGCTGTGAAGCCACCGAGTGACTTTGGGAAAAGTACTGCACTGACTTGCCTAACACTTGGGTGGCTTCTCCTGGCCATCGCCTTGGTCTCAGCAGGAATGTTGCCAAGGCCTCTGATGGCCAGACATCTGAGTTTAGGAGATGGAGTGCCTCTCCCAACTGCAAGCTACCCAGAACAGCTCTGGGGCCTGCCTTCAATCACCACCAGCGAGGGGGACTTGGTTGGGGGCAGCAAAGAGGAGGGCCTTTCCAGTGGTGGCCCCAGAATTCTGGAATGGCCCCCCACTGGGCTCACCTGCTGCCAACCTAAGTATCCTTTTAGCACCAGGCTAAGAGCGCCCTCTATCACATGGCGCTGAAGTTGTTGTTCAGGGTCTTTCTAGCTGCTTAAACAGAGTTTTAAATCAATCCATATAGCATGCTGTAATTGGGTGTGTGTTTGAATCTGATTTTAAATTTAGTAGGATACTTTGTTAAGGATACTTTTCATGTTAAATGTGTTTTTATGTTCCATTGTTGTGTGTTTTAAACCGCCCAGACAGCTCTGGCTATTGGGTGGTAAAGAAAGTAAACAAAATAATGAAATTAAACAATGGTGCAAAGAGTTTGTGATTGTATGTGTACAAGCACACAGATCTTGGGACACACAAATCATTTGTCTCTTGAAGCTCAGAACAACTGATGCTGGTCAATGGATCATTGTGAATTTCATTAGAGGAAAGGGGAGACAAAAGCTCTGTATCAACTTTATTAAGTCCGTGATGCATTTAATCCCTGCTTTTTTAATTTTAATGACCCATTGAAGCTGATAACCTTCCCCACATAACATGGAGTGTCCTTCATCCACCCATATCAAGAAACAATATGCCAGAAACAATCTTTGCCGAAATCCCACAGTAACGAATCTTTGGAGAACTTCTGTGAACGCGAATTCTACGATATTTCGGGGAAAAACCCCACACCCATCCCACGCACACAAATGCGCCATCTTAAGAGAAGGACAGAGAATCTGGGGAAGATCCCTTTGCGAGCTCTTGGATTCAGCTCTCGTCCTCAGTCCTGATCCCGTGATGGCTCCATCCCCTTCACCAGTTTGCTTCCCGTGCCGAGAGTTCTTTCACTTTCTCGCTCAGTATCTATTTTTAAAACAGGGGTTTTATTCTTAGTCATACCTCTCTTCCCCTCCTCCCTCCACCCCTTCCAACTGCAAATTTAACTCCTCCCCAGTTGGGAAGAGCTGCAGGGCCTGGTTACCGACTTCCCTGCCAAGTAATCTTTGGCTCAGTATAACCTGCCCCAGAAGCCTCTTTGCCCCATGAAAAGCTCTGATTCAGCAGCCTGGGCCCGGAGTACCTGACACCTCCCGGAATACAAAGGAGGCTTTCTCCCTTGCGAGGCTCCGGCAGCTCTGGGGAAAGCAGTCGGGACGAATCACAAAGCAACATCACGCTCGCAGGGGGGAAACGGAGCTGCAACAATGCCAGGCTTGTCCGCTGCGTGTGTTCCAGGTTGCTGAGCTCCTGGGCTCACACAAAGGGCTCACTGGGGATGGCTCGCGGGGCATCGCGAAGCCCGAGAGCCGTTTTGCCCGTCGTCCAGGTCTCTGGGCTTGAGCGGTGCTGTAGGGTTTGGGCCGATTTCCCTGGGTCTCCTGAAGGAGTGCGACTCTCTGGTGAGTGGCCAGAAGTGACATGGGCGTAGTCTGTTTCTGTCGGCTTAAGAGCTTATGCTATTATCTCTGCAGCCGAGCTGGGAAGGCTCCATGCAGGAGGCACCAAGCACCGACTTGCCTTGGCTCTAAGCTGCAGAGCCACTGCCCCTCGCCTCCTCCCCATTGCTCCAGGCCCCGCCCCATTTCAGGAGGCCCCGCCCCTTGCTCCCAAGCACTGCCCCATGAAGCTATCCAAAGGCTCCCCCTCCCTGCAGGAGTTACCTGGGCCAGGATTCCAAGGGGAAACACACTTCGCAAATGGCCATAATTTGTAGGCAGAGTCCAAAGCGACCACGATGCTTGCACGCTGGTTTCCAAGCGGATCACTTGCACCCGGTACCAGGAACTGTCCTGAAAGTGTTCCAAGAGCTGTGTGAGAAATGTGTGTCTTCAAGACCACTGAGTTGAACCCCATCCCAAGTCTTTCAGCATCTCCTGAAAAACAGTCAAGAGCATCTGAGCTTCCTGCAGCAGAAACCCAATTCCTACAGCATCCAGGAACACCCTGTGAAGCATGGCTTGCGGATGCCCGTCTGTTCCCTAGGGCACTCTAGAATAGTACCTCTGCACCCCAGACCTGCATTCTTAGAGCCGAAAAGAACCCAAGAAATAGCTGGCCTTTCCAAGGTGAACTGATGGTCCAGGGGTCAGGAGGTGCAGAGACACTCCCCCTCTTGTGCACTTTCATGCACACGCGTGTGAGAGAGACAGCCAGAACGTGCTGAGTGACTGTGGCTGAGTGAGAACCAGCAGCCCCAGCAGCAGTGTACCCCAGCAGCAGTGTTTCCGGGCCTTTATCCCACTAGCTCCTCAAAGCAAAGGGAGCGGAAGGAGAAAGCAAAAGGAGCTCCATAGGAGCTGAAGGATATTTTCTGCAGCTGCCCTGTGGCCCGCAGAGATCAAGCGGAATTGGGCTGGTGAGCCCGCAAGGATGAAAAGCCTCAGAAATGGCCAGCTGGAAGAAGGCAAGATGTTTACTGAATGCAAAAATATATCTGGGGGAAGGGGGCTAGCAGAGAAGAATGTTTTCCTTGAAAAAGGTGTTAATATTAGAAACAAAAAATGCAGCTCCTCGCGCATGCCAAGCTGCTGCATTCAGTGGAGCTTTTCTTACTATGCAGAAGTGACCAAGGGGCTGTTTACTCGAAGGAAAGGGTTGCCAGCAAATTACAGGAAAAGGTCATGTAACAGGCAGCTGCAGATAGTTCTGAAGTGGGCAGAAGTGGCACTCTGATGAGGATGGCAGGGAGATACACAGGAAGGAGAATTTTACCAAGTGTAGCTTCTTCCATCAGGCTCTTTGAACTTGGCAAGGAATGGAAGTTTCCATCTCTGTCCATTTTGGGAGTTTTCTTACAACCCAGTTGAGGCAAAGGGATACTCCAAATGCAACTCGTTCAACAAACAGAAGGAGTGTGGGCATGAAAGTCCAGAGAATGCCAAATGATAAGGTGGACGAAAGGCAGGAAAATGGAGAGGAGGAGCACCTGATTGGCCTGGATTGGGGCTGGTGAACTTCAAGCCCATGGTATTGTTCTCCAAACCAGAACTGGAATTGCTCCTGGTCCTTCCACACAAAATTTTGGA
This sequence comes from Varanus komodoensis, assembly GCF_004798865.1. Lineage (NCBI taxonomy): Eukaryota > Metazoa > Chordata > Lepidosauria > Squamata > Varanidae > Varanus > Varanus komodoensis. The sequence continues at coordinate 7,318,792 of NW_025336059.1, forward strand.
CTCTGAATTAGCGATGGCAAATGTGCGATAAAAACAGATCTGCTCATCTAATTACAAGGCCTGTCAAGTATGGCACGAAAGTTCTGTATTAGTGCAAGATCACATCGGTGATCTATAAATGCTTTTAGAAACTGCTGTAACACCATATTGTGTGTCATGGGAGCCAGCCTCACTAGGCTAGGTTCTCTCCTCCGACTGGCTGCTTCCTTGGGCCCTAATGCTGAACCAAGAGTTGGTGCAGAGTTTCTGGAGCTGGTGCAGAGTGGCAGAAGTGGCCTTTCCATTTGCCAAAGCCAGATCTTCTTCTTAGCCACCAGCCCTCCGAGCCACAGGGCTTCCCTCCTGATCTTCTTCTCCTTGGACCCCCTTTCTAGATCCCCTTTCTTGGTGCTTCTTAATAGCTTCCTAGTCTAGGATAAATATTTACTGAAAGAATATCTATCGCTACATCTGCATTTAGTACAATGAAAAAATGGCCTCAGTTGATTTGCTGGAGGCAGAAAGAAAATGCCACCATGAGTGGAAAACAGATTGTTTGCAAAGCTTTATTGCTTGATAAATCAAGAAGATGCTAAGGGAACAATCATGCGTGTGCTTAGACAGAAAGAGGTCCTACAACTGCTCGTATTCACTAGCTGGGGAAGGAGTAGGACTTCCCAGCCTAAACATGCACTGAATTGCAGCCTAAAGGGTTAAGTAACACCCTAAAAGGTTATACGGCATTATTTCCCATAGAAAGCAATGGGTTAAACCAGGCCATGCTCAGGAATGGTGGTGTTTAGATTCCTTAGTCATCTAGACAGGTCCAGGCACTCCTGATCTCATTATTAATAATGCAAATAATGTTTGCTGGATACCCATCCCTGATTGCCGCACTCATGGGCACTAAGAACGTAAAGATTCTGTCAGGGAGCCACCTCATTGGCTGGTTTACTGCAAAGCACAGAGAGATCCCCCAGTGGGTCCAGGTCGATCTTGTGTCCATGGGGAACATGTCCATGCATCCTCACGCGCTAATAGCGTGCCCCTGGAAATCTTGCCCTTGCTTGCTCGTGCCTTTATTGCTGGACAAAGAGGGTCCACGAAAAGGTGGCCTGGGGGCAGGGATGGTGGCAAGTTGCAGGTAGATCAGATGCCCCGCTCCTCTATTGCCCCCTGCTCCTCTCCAGTGGTTACCCTCCTAGTACCTGCAGTAACACATGGGGAGCTGAGAGGGGTGGACAACTGAGAGACTTTGCTTCCCGCAGTTGAGGTTGGGGAGAAGCAGGTACCAGTTTGGAACAGGCCGTGGCTGGAAAGTGCACCTAGGAATCCACTCCATTTATTTGCTTTATCAACAAGCATTCAAGAGATGCGGGGAGAAAGCCCGGTGGCGTTGGCGCATGCACATGGACACATCTGCATGCATCCACCTCAGTGTGTTCCATCCCTGGGGAATGTGCATGCTTGAACCACCCATCATGGAAAGCTGCTTGGAAATGTACCCACCTCCAACCGTTCCCTAAATGAGCATGCCCAAGAACAAGACAGCTTTAAATCTGGTTGGGCCCAGCCACCACACAAATATTCCCAGAAAACAAAAACAGTCCACACCATTTATTTATTTATTTATTTATTTATTTATTTATTTTTTAAAACATTTTTATGCCGCCCCATTCACCGAAGACTTGGGGCGGCTTACAACCATAAATTAAAATAATTATAATCTTAAATTAAAAAAATATAAACATTAGCTTAAAAATACAAAAATACAATATAAAATAAGCCGCCCTGGCCAGATAAAATTCAATAATATTAACATTTAAAATGCCGCTTAAATAAAAAGGTCTTTGCCTGGTGCCGAAAAACAAATAACGACGGCGCCAGGCGGACCTCTCTGGGGAGCGCATTCCATAACTTAGGCGCCACCGCAGAGAAAGCCCTCCTCCGAGTACCCACCCTCCTAATTTCTTTCACAGAGGGTTCCTGGAGAAGGGCCTCTCCTGCTGATCTCAGGGGGCGGCTGGGCATATATGGATGTAAGCTCTCCTTCTCTCCATTGAGAGAAAATGCTTAACCAAAGCTCACTTGCTTGGGTGGCCTGGTCTTGAGGTTCACCAGAATCAGCTCTTGCTCCATTGAGAAGACGTGCTCAGGACTTTAAGAAGTGCTGAACACTCAAAACTTAGTGTCATTGAATGTCTACATGAGTAGAGGATGCCTTTCGAGGGAGCCATGAGTGACGAATGGTCAATCAGCAGAGGGGGGAGTCCATCAGGTGGCTGTGGAGAACATGTGGAAAGGTCTCAGCTATACCTGGTGAAGAGGAGGCCTGCAGGGGCCAAGCCAGTGCTGTGAGCGCCTCTCATTCAAACCTCACAGCCAGCATTCCTAGAGAGCCTTAGAAAAACCCCTTCCTCTCAGCAGTGAAGCTGACTGACCTGAGATGGTCTTCAGGGGTCTACTGGGGTTGTTGCATAAAGTACTTCAAAGACGGAAAAGACAACATCTGACGGATGACTTAAGTCACAGGTCTTTCAACCCTACCACAACCAGTGTTGCACAGTGTCATTTTTTGACTACCAAACTGGGATGCACACCCTGGGTAGTTTTAAACTTCTCATCCCTTTCTCTGACATTTAAATAAAAATCTGCTGTTTTCTCCCCTCTGTAAGCCTTTATCAGTCTATCTTCCCCCTCATTCCTAAAGACCAGCCTTAACAAAGTCTCTAAATCCTGCTGCAAAGAACACTTAAGACAAGGGCTAGGCAGGCTGGAAAATGATTGAAATCCTGCCATATTTTTGAAAGCGGGTTGCTTAAAAACAGATTAGTTCCAGAACTTCAAACCAACATAGAACTTTAGAGCTCTTTAAAGAAAGTGTTTTCTATTTTCATATTATTTCTCTGCTGCCGACGTGATGGTTGCATTATTCACTTCTAGCTTGGTCCCAGTTGTGTGTTTTCTCCAAGGTTGGTTAGGACTCTGGGAGAACGGAAGGCTGAAGTATAGATTGTTGTCCCCATGATCCTCTGGTGCAGGGCTCCCATATGGACCAGGGATTTAGGGTATAAGGTGTTTTCCAGGTTCAGACTGGGGCTGCTGCACCAAAAAAAGGCAGAACTGCCGGACAGATGTTGAAAGTAATGCCCATTTCAGCCCTTAGACACCTTGATAAGGGCTCTGGCTGGACAGCGGCAGCCCAAGAATCATGCCGAAGACTTAGAGCAAGGAGAAGAACCTCTCCCTGAGGACCTTGGTGCCTCCAGAAAGCCGCGTTATTTCTGCTCCTGCTGTGGCTGCATGGCAAGGATTGTTAGGAGGTCTCAGGTGTTCCTCCTCGGATGTGAAGCTCTGCTCCTACATTGGACTTTTGACACAAGGCCCATAATGCCCTGCAGCTGAGTCCGGGGTGGGGCTCAGGAAGCCTGGACCGTATGAAGGACCAGTTTCAGCCTAGAGAATACTGGGATGGCCTTCGTTCTCCTGCCTCCAACACCATGCACCTTGTCTTCTTGTGATGGAACCTGTGCTTGAGGCCCTCATCCCTTCCTGACTCTGATTTCAGGTTGCGGTTCTTCTTGACTGCTCTCTCAACTTTTGCTGCACTTTGGATATTGTTCCGGAAAGTCTCTGCTGGCCTGGTCAAAGGGGGGTGGACTCCGGGTCTGCTTTCTTGTAGTGCCTTTGGTTCGTGGCGGCCTCTAGTTTGCTGTAGTGTCAAGTGTGGTTCAAGCAGCATCACTCCCTGCCTTGGGTGGCAGATTGGGAGCCCTGGGGAAGGGTGCTCCCTGATCCCTGTTCCTGCGATGGCGTCCCGCTGCTGCATTCCTGGAGTGAGGCAGCAGCAGAAGCAGGTTATTCTGTACCTGTCGGGAGCTGGCGTTCCTCCTGCATGCATCCAAAAGCCGCAGACTCTGCCATTCTGTGATTCTGTGATCCTAGGACTGTTTTCCTTGCAAAGCATCCTTTATCGACCCCAAAGCACAAAACACCCAGAATGCATCTCTGAACAGGCACAGAGCACTTTGTTGATCTCTGTCGAGTGCTCACCTCCAGGAACTCTCCTTAGGAGCCTGCCTGGGTCCCGTGCCTTTGGAAGGAGCCTTCTGGAAGAGAGCATGTCCCCTCTCTGTGCGCTGATCCTCCCATTAGGCCGTCCTCCCCTGCTGGTGATGCACTTTGGGGGCAAGAGCCGTGCCCCCCTCACCTGAGCCTGAGAAACTCCCCTGCCCCGAGTCCCCTCCTGCCCACTGCGCATCTTGGTCACTCCCAGGGACTGGCTCTCCGCAGTTCTGCTTCCCCTTCCGGTTCTGAGTCCTCTGCAGCCCACCCAGCAGAGCCTGGGAATGAGTGCCCAGGCTGCCCTCTTCCTCACTCCCAACATCAATGGTCACAAGTGATGAGAGGAACCTGTTTGGGGAGGAATCCTTAGAGGGCTGGAGGGGAGGGGCAGTGGGGAGTGTTTGATCCGGCCCCAGGCACCCTTGCTTTAAATTATCTGACTCAGGCGTCTGACTTCCTGGTTCCTGTTTGGCCGCTCTGGGTACTTGTTCTCATGCCTGCAGTTCAGAAGATCCAAGAATCAGAATGGGAAGCAAATCAAAGGGGAGCTGGGGAGGATGGGACATGCCCAGACACTGAGATGAAGGAGGCTGATGTGCTTCCCAGGCGCCCCCCCCCCAGTTTTGCTTCCCATTCCAATTCCTCGGAAACCCAGCCTGCAGTCCTTGTGAATGCTTGCCCAAAGCAGCCAACTTTCCCACTACCCACAACATCAGGTTGTTGTTTTCGGAGCCGTGCAGACTGCCTGCCGTTGTGCACTCTGGGAGGGGGCGACAAAATTACCCACATTTATTACCCGCCTAAATTTTTTGACGCGCACAGCTCAACCGCTGAGCCACTCTGCTGCAAGCCCATTCCGGAACCACACCGAGCCGCCGTCCGGCTTCCTTGCTCTGAGAGAGGATCCTGGTGCAATGTGAGTGGCAATTGCCGAGATGCTCGTTTGTGCAATTGTTACTGTCAAGAGTCACTCCTGAGATCTTGTATAATAGGGCGGCATACTAAAACGTCTAATAAATAAATAAGAGTCAGGGTGGCAGCAGTGTTGGAAACTGTTTTGTTCTAGATTTGGGCAAGCTGCCCCTTGGCAAACACTTTCTATTTTGGTTTGAAGGGAAGAGTCTTTGCTACAGAGCAGGACCAACCTGTTTTTCTCTGCTTACACCGGTAAGTCCTTTATACCTTAGCAAAGTCAAATGACTCTGATTTTGAGAAGTAGCATCTCAACAAAGTCTTCATTTACCCCACGGGGTCCAATTAGATCTGACATTGCAGATCTTCTAAATTTACCAAATTTAGATGGGTAAGAAACGCTGCATCAGTTTCTCACCATTGTTGGGGGAGCGGCACAATGTGTCTTCTTTATTCAGAAGGGTTTTGCTTTGTACTGCAAGAGGCGGCAACTCTCAGCAGTTTTCCATTCTCAGCCATGAGGATGTGAGCGGGGGAAGTTCTGGATTCAGCTACAGGGAAGAAGCCGAGCTGGCACTGTGCAAAACCCACCTTCCAATTTCAGGAATGTTCAGTTCTTCTTCCTTTGAAGGAGGCATTGGAGCTTCTGCCTCAGTCTGAGAGGCTTTATAATGCATTTTGGATTCATGTTGGTGTTTTTTGGAGCTTACCTGCACTGCAGCCTGGGCGAGATGCTTCTGGTTAGCTGCCTCATCAGATGCCCGCTTCATAGTCAGCTTGTGATCTACTCAGGGTGCAATGCTCTGTATTCCATACTGGGAGTTAAGGGCAGGGTTTTTTTGTCTGAATGCAAACAGGATTGTTTCCAAAGTCACCTAGACCCCTTTTTACACGTACCACCACCAAGCCAGGTTTCCTGCATCCTAAGCTTGCTTTTGCTTTCACTTTCGCCTTTGCTTTGGTACCTAAACACAAGCTATTATAAAGCTTTCTACATGTGGCTGCTAATTCGCTGCATCAGCTTTCAATTGCATTCAGAACCAACATCCTGTGAAGTGAGGAATGATGGTGGTGATGATGAAGTAAGTAAAGCAGGTTGAGGGCTGTACCACTTTGAAGGTTGCTACACCTGTCCTTTATACCTGTACTGGTTCCATTCCAGCAGAACTAGTCAGTGCTCAAATCTGATTGAAATGGAGCTAGAATAACACCGACATGTCTTGGGGCAACTTCCTATAGACTGTCAGCTCCCATGCAAGCTTGACAGGGTTCTCAGACCTTCAAGGGAGGTCTTTTCCTTGCCCCTCCAATGTCTGCAGCACACAGGAGTGCCCTTCTGTCAAGCATGTTTCGGATTACCTGTCTATCCCTCTCCCACTGTTCATTTTCTGTTGTTGTTGTTGTTCAGTCATACCCAACTCTTCACGACCCATGGACAACATTCCTCCAGGCTCTCCTGTCCCCCACCATCCCTCGGAGTCCCCCCAAACCCACACCCACCGCCCCAGTGACCCCATTCAGCCAGCTCAACCTCTGCCTGCCCCTTCTCCTTTTGCCTTCCATCATTCCTGGCATGAGGGTCTTTTTCCAATGTTCATTTTCTACATGCAGGCAAATATTAATATCTTTATTTGGCAATCATTCAGCACTGTTCTGGCACCATCTGGGGCTGGGTCCCTTGGCCAGAGTCTGTCAATTTGTGGTTGCATTGATTGCTTTCTAAATATGATAATTTCATTGTTCCTATGTATCATTTTAAATCTGTAAACTTTCCAGATTGCCCAATAGGCTATGAGGTGGTATAAAAGGGTGGTGGTGATAGCAATAATAGCGACAACAGCAATCCCATCACAAGGGGTTCACGTAAGGAAGCTACCTCTGTGTTGAAATTCCTCTTGCTGGGTTTGGCCAGGGTTCTAGCCTGTCTGGATCCTCTTGGACCTTGATCCAATTTTTACCTGGCTTGCATGCATGAGAATATGGTCCAATTGGCTTCTGTGTTCTGTGGTTCCCTTAAGTCTCCTCACCACAAAATTGTGTGGTGCGTGGAGTAGCAGGTAGGTTCTTTGGCACAGTTGCCAAGAGAAACACTGGAGTAAGCTCACAGCACAGCTTTCGCCCTCCTGCCTCTCAGTTCTCCCAAACACACCTTGCACCTCCTTGCACCTGTGGAAAAGGACATGCCCAAGAACTGAAATGAAAGGAGGTAGGGTCTGACCCTCCAAAACACAGAACCACATGTTTGCATCCAAGCAAAGATATGACTGGAGGGCAAGAACTTGGTTTGTCCCATGTCAGCATCCCAGTTTAAGTTTCCCTTAAGAGGTGAAATTAATCAGCCGGAGACAGGGCCAGCCTGGGGAACAGCACGGTGAACCGGCATATCGTGGCACCCATGGGAATCCTGCTGCTGCCTCAGGTGTCTAACCTGTCTTGCAGGACACGTTGCTCTTACAGGAAGGTTCACGAGGTGGCAAAACAGCATAGCTCACATCTCAAGGGCCAGTTGAATGGCACCCCCAGTGTGCCGTGTGATTCCAGGGCTGCCGTGCGCAATCTTGGCGCACCCCTCTTGGCGCATCCATGCCCTTTTAGCTGGTCTTGCTGGTACCAGTCTCGCTTTATTTTATTTATTTATTTATTAAAACATTTTTATGCCGCCCCATTCGCCGAAGCCTCGGGGCGGCTTACCAAAAGCTTTAGCTTTTAAATTGTGTCTGGATTTCATATATTAGAGCAATTTTGTGCTGCTGCTTATACCTGTGGCCTGAGCTGGAGTTGTATAACTGAAAATGATGATAGCACATCTTCTTTCTGCATAAAGATTTTCTGGAGGGGGGATGTGCTGTGGGAACTGATGCTCTGTCTGGTTGCCCCCACAGCTTGTATCCACCAAGGCAGGGGAAGCCCTGGGCCAAAATCTGCCCTCCCGTTGCCTGAATGTTTTCATCCCCACAAAAGAGCCGGCTCCCTTTCTGCATTTTTCTCAGAGCACCTTATCATTACGTCTGTCCTTGGGCTTTAATTAAAGTACGGGAAGCTGTGAAAGCTACTAGATGTTGCAGGAACGGCTGTGCAGTGAGAAATGGGACAATCGTGCCCACCTCCTACGCAGGCTAAACACAGGCAAGTCAGACACAACCCATGAGAATTTCTCCTCAATTTTTTGACACTGAATGTCTTTCCAAAAGCATTGCATCCTCCATGAAATGAAATGAGGGTGCTTAACAAAAATGTGGGAGAAATTTCTACCGTAGCACTAAATGCAAATGATGTGAAATTGACAAAATGCAGGTGAAGACGCTCTTGTCTGTTCTAGCAACTGCATTTGGCATCAGCTCAGGTACAGAGAGTCCTGAAGGGAGGTGAATGGGGAGGTGGCCATGCAGGTGTTTAAAGTAAGGGCAGAGCTCAGACATCTCTGGTGTGACTGGAGAGCAGCATGCTTCTTCAGGTGTCCGGGAAGAGCATCTGTACCTGGTCGTTGCATAATTCACTCTTCCTGGCTCCAGGTGTTCTCTGGGCTGCCAGAGGTGCCGCAGCATCATGCACCACAGGTGTGGCAATGCGCAGCACCGGCGTCACTCTTTTCATCGTGATTCGTTCTCTGTTCTGAATCAATCGACCTGCAAGCAGCACGCCATTTCTTTGCAGGTGGATCATCACAGCCCTCAGCCATGAGCCACCCTTTCTTGGCCTTGTTTCTGGTCTCTGTGTTTTCTGGCATCCCAGCAAATTAGAAAACAGATTTCTTCCCCTACCTCCTTTTGCTCTGTATTTGATGACCCTTGACTGTAACTAAATTACGGAAATTTATTGCACTTCTCTGCCACCTGCCTGGAAAATAACTTATCCTGCTGATAAACCTTGACATGTGAAGCTTCCTCCACCCACACGATTCTCACTGCCGCCTGTGGAAGCAACGCGGCCCTGGGACTCAGCACTCCTTCTGCTGATCTGTTGAGATAAGCGATCATTCCTCAGCCGGCCCTCACTCTGCGTACGCACTGCCAGGTATTAAAATTCCATCGCTTGCATCTCCTCAGCTTCCTCTCTCCCCCATCCTCCACCACGCAGCTGTGGAGTCCAGAAAGGACAGCCCGCCTGCTCTTCCCCATGTTTCCCCCAGAAGCTGAGTTAGAGCCAGCTGGGTGGGCAAATTTGGGAGTGTGAAGCTCATCTCTAGTGGATTTTATCGCCCTGTTGTCTTCTTTTTCCACCCAACAGACCTGGCAGGTTGAAGGTTTCTTATCTTTAGCTCTGTTGTTTGGAGCTGTGCTCTGTTTCAGATTGTGTTTTATGATACCAGGCATGGAAGGAGGTGGTAAGAGGCAATTGTTGGGGTGGTGGGGGGAGAAAGAGGAGCTGAGAGCTGCAGAACATTGCAGATGGAGAAAAGATAGGCGTTCGATGGTCTAAAGAGGACAGAGGTCATCAGATGCTCGGCCACAGAAAGTTTCTTGGAAATATGTATTGCATGTCCTGATGCCACTCTCTTCCCAGAACTAACTCAAGGTTTACTTCTCAGAAGAGTTTTGAATGACACGTTGTCTCACCAGAGCAGCTTTGGGAAGAGAAGGGCCCAGCCAAGTCTCATCGAGAAAAATGTGATATGAAATCGTTCATCTGTTAGTGATTGGGAGTCAGCAGGCTGAACTTCAAGACTGCCCAATAAAACTGGCTTGGGGGAGAATTTCCTGAGTCCCAGATTAAGTGAATAAAGATGTTTCAGGGCAGCCATTGGGTGGCTTCGCACACAACACACTGTAGGTTTGGCCTTTTGTTGCTTAATAAAGAACAGCAGGAGTATCTCACCATTTTTTTATTTTTGCTTCTTTGACCAAAACATTCTTTCATCCACATTTGAATTCATTTCCTGTCCCAGGCCAAGTGCTTTTGAGCTGATTTAGATGGAAGCCCCAACTTTGCAAGAGTTGTGCCTGCCCGGCACACTCCGAAGGACGGGCCGAGTGAGCGTGGAACCTGGGCCTGCTGCAGCTGCATGTAGAGATGGCCCGCCCTGGTCACGGAAGGAGCTCAAAAGGTAGTTTTCACAAGCTCGCGCACGGCCCGTCTCTCGATTCCATCTCGCAGCTCTCCCCCGCATCATCCCATCCCAGAAAGACAGACGATAATGTCAGGGCTGGGGATGTGAACCCCGGAGCCATGGCGAGGAGCCAAGGTACAAAGCTAGGAGGCAGAGTTGAAGAAGACACCAAACCACCTGCGGACAGCACAGGAATTTCCTCATAGCGCTTCTGACTGGGGAGATGCTGGTCCGTCAGATCTTACGGGAATTTTCCAGGACTGAATTCCTCGCAGAGCTGGACATGCCTGTTCTGTTTGATGTTTCTAACATTGCTGGGAGGGGGAACCTGCAGCCCACACTGTGTCGCAAGTATCTAAGGTCACAAGGATTCTGCAACCCGCCCCCTCCATTTGGATCTGTCCGCTTTGTCTGACCCTGCTAAGGATGGACAAGAACGTCCATCTTGGTGTCTCTGTTCCTCATTTTTCAGACTTAAATTCAGTTCATTTTGAACCTGAACCTCATTAAGTTCTCCAGTCTTATGCTCGGTTTGCCCTGGACATTGCAATTTTGTTTAAACAAAGTTTGCAGGAAAATTCTCATTTTGGAGAACATTTAATGCATGCATTTGAATACATTCTTACATAATATTCACATTTTGGGCAAGTAGTTTTCCTCCTGAAATGCACTTTAACCACATTTCTCTAATGCATTTTTGTGCTTTCGAAAATCGTGAAATTTGGAGATGTGTGAATTTCGAAGGACAATTGAGATTTAGTTCCAAACTGGCTCACAGCTGTGACATTATTTTATTTATTTCATTTCTATACTGCCCAATAGCCAATGGTCTCTAGGAAGCATTAAGAACAGTTCATACAATCAAATACAAAAACCAACTGCAATCAAAGCAGAATAAAATTTCAGTACAAAATTCAAAACAGAATTTAAAACAACTTGGAGAACGAAGGGCAAAATCTTTTGGCCTCCCATATCTTGGGAGCCAGAGAATTATTTGGTGTCGCAGTGCCAAGGATCATTAAGCTGAGACCCTGAATGTAGATCCTTTACCCTTCCCACCCTTTGTAGAAGGAACCTAGGCCACTGTGTTACCAAAACTGAACTTGGGGAGGAGAAAAGGAGTCGGCAGGGGTGGAAGCTGATGACTTACCCGTAATGCAAGCAGCACTTCTGCTTCTTTGCATTTTCTTCTGAAGCATTTCCCGTAGAGGGCAAAAAGGTGTTCAGAGCCTTATGGGTATCAACGAAGAAGATGAGAGATCATAGCCTGTAGCAAGTTCTGTGCAACTGGATCTGTTAAAAGAAGAAAACAGTTCACAGATCCCACCCCGTTAGCTCTTCTGAACAATCTTCAATGCTACAGTGCATTGCAGCAATCAAATTTAGAGATTGCTCAAGTGCCCGTTTCTGAAACCAGGCTGTCCTTGTCCTGGTAGGGGTGTAGCTGAGGATGGATGGAAAGGGGAAGTATTGCTGCAGGTCATTCACTTCTCGATGGCAACACATTCCAGAAGTTCCCCGTTCAGAGGTTCCATACAGGTGTTGAGCAGATGTTGATCAGCATGGGAGACAAAAGCAACTTCATGCTGGAGAACCCGCAGGACTTATTAGCATTCTCAAGCACTTTCTGGAGCTGGTCCTCCAAGCAGGAGTGGAATGTCTGCGAATGAGAGGAGTTTGCATTAAAATGTGAACTAAATGAATTTCTTTCCCGTTCCTCGACTGTGCCCACTGCCAGCGTGGTTTCCCCAGAGGTCTCTGATGGTTCTTGTATGAATGAACTATTCCCCTTCCCACCAACATGTTCCTAAATCTGGGCCAAGCATCTGTGTACTCTTAGAGGCCTAAGGGCTGCCCACTGTCAGAAACAGGAGACTGAGTTACATGAAACTCTGCGAAATCCAGAATGGGAAGGCTCATAGCGAGCAGCTTCTTCCTCTGTTCTCTTTATTTCTGTCCTCACTCGCCCCCATGGCTGTACTTCTACTGCTTGACACACAGAGCATCCTCAGGAAATTTTAGTACAAAAAAGGGGAAGACATTGTCAAGTTTTGTTTTGTTTCTTTTCGCCCTCTTAACTACAGAATCATCGCTTTGGGCACCAGCACGCACAGTTTGGCAAAACTTTTCCAGGGAAAGGAAGTGGCGCTGACATCTGACTGCAAGAATGTGGGGGGTACAGACTCGGGGGGGGTGCCTTTGGGATGACAGGAGAAGAGAAGGGCTGGACAAGAACATCACAGCTTTTGGGCAAAATATCAGGAAATATTTGCATGCTTGCAGCTCTGTGGAACGTCTCCCAAGGCAGTGGGGGCCGGAGTGGGCTGGGGAGACTTCAGCTCTGCCGCTGAGTCATCTCAGGCGAAGCGCTTGATAACAGACGGGGTGGGGGGGATCCGTGCCTTGGCTTGGGCAGGGTCCTCAATGAGCTCACGGCCTTCTCCGTCTGTAGCGCCCATGTGGCTTCTCCGCTCGGTGTGCCAAGTGTGCATCGCTAGTCTCCGACTGATGCAGGATGGAGGACAGCAAGAGTGGACACATTGCTTTCTGTCCGAGGAAGAGGGAACGCCAGTGCAAGCCCCTGGCCAAGCTGTTTTGAGTCAGGCAGGCACAGGAGAGGTTTTGGCCAAGGGCCATCTGCTGCTTGCTTGCGTTGGGAAGGCGTCCCAGTGATGCCATGGGACCAGGTGGGCCTGGGTCCCAGGAGATGATGCTCTGGAGCCTATCTTAGTCACAAAGGTCTTTGCTTGGCCTTGGCTCCACGGCTGTCCCTTAGACCAGTCTAACGGTGGGTGCTGCTTGATGGGAACGCCCAAGTCGGTGACAGGTTGAAGATCAGATGCCCGCTGATGTTCTCCAGATGTGTTGGGCTCCAACGCTCACCACCTAGCATGCTTATAGGTCCAAATCTGCTGTAGGCAGCAGGCTGTGGGAGGTGAGCTTAGACGGTCCAAGAGGCATAAGTACCCCAGTAATACCTTCCATCCATCCTTCCCGTCTGCCACTGCCCACCTCAAGAGAATCCTGGACAGAACAGCCCTCCCAAACCCAGGACCTTCAGCATCTGTTGCCCTACATGCTGCCCCAAAGCTGCAGTGACAATGTCAGGAATGATGGGAGTTGTAGTCCAATGCATCTGGAGGGCACCACGTCAGGGAAAGTTGCTGCATTAGAGGGTCTCCAAGGCCCTTTCAGCCTTACGATTCTGGGGCTATAAGGGCTTTCTGTCCAAGCCTGGAGCGTTGGAGGTGGGGGATGGTCGTCTCTCTTGCTTTGTTCCAGTTCTTGAGTACTTGTCCTGGTTCTTGTTCTTGGATCCCAGGCTACTTCTGCCTGCAGCAAGTTTTAGCACATGCTGGTCTGTGTTTTTCGGGCAAAATAGGATAACCCTGTTAGGTGAGTAGGATGCAACATACGTATCTGTACATTTTGAGAGCTGGCCTAGAAATAATATTACCCATGACAAAGCCAACCGCCTGATGTCCAGCATGACTCTTTGTACATGCTTTGCACAGATGCGGGGAGGAGTTCTGATTTCCCCACCATAATAGAGATTGCCATTGGCAGGGTAAAAACCTCACAGCGCTGCAGCCCAAACCCTGGGACAGAGGAAACTCTCTACCATTGCAATAGGTTCCCCTGACATGACGATCTGTGCCAGGTTCTTGTGCAGGACGGCCTGTTGTGCTGTCGGAATTCTGTTGTGGTATTTCAGCATGTTATGTCTGGTTTTCAGAAGCCATGGTAAGAATGGGGGTTTCCACATCGCACCATGTTTTCTCTGCTTGTTCGAACCTGACATCATGGTTTTCACGGTGCTTCCCCAGATTCCTTGGTAAAGAGGGATGACTGACATAGAGATGCTCCAGCCACCCAACCTGAGATTAGATCCCAGGTATGGTGGCTGGCAGGATACTTGCCAATACCAGAAGGAGGGTGGAAACTACACCGGCGTAGGATGAATTAATTGTCTGCCAGGCACATCCAGGCAAAACTCTCCACAGCATGGTAACCAGGCAGAGTTGCTTTTCATGATGTGAATGCAGCCTTGGATTCTAGGTCAAAAAGGGTGTACAAATGTAGCCATTGGCAGCATGGCCTTTGCATGCATGATGCTTCCTCTGCAGAGGGTCTGCTCGTCACACCCGAGGTATCGATGACGGCACTGCGAGGGGACGTGAAGGCGGCCTTCCTGAGTGTTCGCTGAGCGCGTGTGATTTCGCCCAGTGCTTCCTGGATGGGGCTGGATGAGACGGGCCGCTGATGCAGACACAGTCCTTGGCTGTGCCTTCCTTGTTGGCTTGAAGAGCTCTAAGATCATCTAGAACACGCTCTCCAGGGGCACGTTTGCACTACGCAAAAGTCTGGCAGCCGGTGTGTTCCATCCACACTGGGCCGCTCTCCCCACCACCCTGCTTGCTGATGCGATTCTTCTAACAATGCCTTGTGCTTCTCCAAAACTTGGGGTTCCTCCAAGTCATGCACAGACGCAAGCCTGGAAGCTGAGGAGAGTTTCCTTGGGGGGGCACTCCAGAGAGCCGAATGCGCAACATTGCACATGACGGGGTTCCAACAGCACTGGAAACATGCGCGCTTTTCTGTAGCTGTTGGTGTGGAGTCCGCCATGGTTGATGTGCCCAGATCTTGTGGGATGGGAGAGTTCTGAACAGCTGAGCTTTTCAAGATCTAACTTGCATTCACTTGAGAAGAGCCAGAACTTGGTATCCTACCGAAATACTGGACTTCATCAGCCAAGCTATACCAGCTGAGGATGATGGGAGCATTAGTCCAACACATTCGGAGAGCCGGACTAGAGGACCAGCTGTGGCAGGGGCTGGGGGAGAACTGAAAGAGGAGAAGAAAGCAAGGCAGCAGGTTTGGCTTTCGTTGCCTGTGGATGGTGCGCTTTGGGAATCCAGTTGCTTTGGATTCCTACGCAAACCGGAAGGAGATACTCACTGTGTTTCCTTTCAGAGCAGTGAGTCAAGGAGAAGACATCTGGAGGTGGACCCCTCAGGAGATGGAAGCTGTTTCAGGGGTTGCCTGCTTCAGGATGAGGCCACAGAGCCCCCGTGAGTTCTGGGGAAGCCCCCAACTCACCTCCACCAACCGGGATCTGCTCGTCCGCCCCCGAGGCAGCCTAGCTTGGAACGGCAGATGCTACATGGATTCCTGCTGGTTCGAATTAGCGACTGAGGTTTCCTGGCAGCCTTGCTCAGATTAGCAGCTCTGCGCCCACATTGAGGAATTCTCACTCGCATTTTATTATCATATTTTGGGGCAGGTCCCAAGTAAATTAAGTTGCAATGCACGCTCCCAGGAGCCTGGCCAGAGTGACTGATTCCTGCATGGCCCACCCAAAACCCCTTGTTCCTTCTCACTGGGTGGGGTGATGTCTGTGTTTGTGGGTGGGGTGGGTTCACAATGGAAAGAAGCACAACCTAATGGGGCTTGTCCAGAATCCAGATTGACCACCCTTGCGGGGAGAAGGGTGGAGGGCCGGCAGGAATTTTGTGCTCGGTGTTCCGGAAAGTGGATGCATACCGATGTAAGAACTGCCTCAACTGGGTTAGATGAGACCTCTGTCAAAGTCATCCATCTGTCTTTCAGGCACGGACAGGCAGATGTTCTCAAGAAGTTCTCCAGGAGGGGTGGTGGGAATAGCTTTTTTGGTCTAGCATCGGCGAGAAAAAGCAGATGTGAGATCCTCACCTCCTCACGGGGGACCCCATTCAGAGTTCCAGCAAACGTTCCCTCCAACCCAAGCCCCCACTCATACTTTACCCCCAGAACCCTGCTTTTCTTTCCCAAGGGTCGCTCTCCTTGGACTTCTCGCCCTGCCCAGTCTTTGAGGGACTGGCCCTTTTGTGTGTGGGGCACGGGGGAGGCAAGGGTTTCCCCCCTTCATTTTTGTAAAAAATGTGCTTTTGCAGATCTTAGTGTTCCCCCAAACACGTCACTACTCATTTTTCAGCAGCCCCCACTGGGCTACAATCCTGGCAGCAGTTACCCCCAAGTTTGTTCTTAGACCGAGCGACAGACCAACCCTGAGTACCTCTTTCCCAACTGTCCTGGCTTGAATGCACTGAAAAACTTTGCTCCCAGGAACTGATCTAACTGGTCCGTAAAGTCCTTTAAGGAGGTGCTGTCACTGCATCCATGAGTCCTCTTTCCTTACGAGTGGTCTGACACAAGCCAGAATTTATGCTCCTTTTTCTGCTCTCTTTCCTTGTATTTTATAGCTCATGTTCTGTCTCTCCTTCCCAACACCTGAATTTTGCCGGGTAGTTTGCAGAAATTCTTTAGCTCTGCAAGATCCCATTTCTCTTCCTTAATCGTTTTGAGTTGCGGGGGTTTCCTCATGTGTGATTTTACAATCCCACCCCTGTGTCAGTATTCTTCCTCCTCTGCTAACCTTCTGTTGGAGGCGCATCATCCCAGCTTCTGGAGCAGTAGCTCCTCTTTTCTGGAATCCACTCACAAGGCCCTTTTTGGGAGATGCGTTGTGGTCCAGAACAGTGCTGTATGAACAAGACCGCCGTCCCACAACCCTGTTTTTCTCCCAAGACAGGCCGGACACATGAAGATGTGCCAGCACAGCCCCCTGCCCTCCCAGAGCCCCCCACACTGAAGTGGCTTCTTGCAAAACGCCCTCTGATAATAAGGCCCTTTCCAGATCTCCGGCCCAAGGATAAATTTCCCCTGGGCCCTCATCTGCTGCTCAGAGACTCTGGGATTGGCTCTCTGAAGCTCCGTCCCCACACACGGACTCCCCACAAATCACCTCTGTTGACAAAGCCAAAAATAACAGCTAATGCTTCTCTCCAAGGTGAATGTGTCTCTCTCTGCTGCTCAGATCTCTCCCCCATGACACTATCAATATTTAGAAATGTGGCAACTTCCAGGCCCTGGTGATTTATACGCGAACTGGGTTGTCAGGCAGAATTCCTTAGCCCCACTGTGGCTGCTACAGATGAGCAGTGTCTGTTAGCTTGGCTCCCCCAGGGAGAGGAGCCGGGAGGCACATGGAGAGGGTTCAGCAAAGCTGCTGCTATGAGGACCGGGCTGAGCGAGGAGCTGCATGGCTCTCTCCTGGGAGTGGAGCAGCCAGTTGTCCAGGCTCGCCTCGCCAGGCGGGGGTCTTCTTGGCAGAGTAGCAGAAGCACCCAGGACACTCTCTGGCCCTTTTCCTGCATGCGTAACGTCCTGCAACCAGCACCCCCCAGAAAGGACTGGAGAAGTCTCTTCTCTTCCTATTTTCGTGCAAACTTATCTAACGTGGCAGTTTCAGGCTCCTGTGCAAGCTGAAACTCAGCTTTTTGTTGGAATCCACACTTCTCCAAGGTCTGTAATGGCATTTTCAAACTGAGCAATGCATACAGAAGTGGGAAAATAACATCAACGTGCATCATAGTAGGAAAAGTATTAGTAAAAATAGTTTACTAGGCAAACATACATTTGGAGACATTTGGCACTGTGCAAAAATGCTTCTGAATTTCCATGCAAACATGTTTTAAAACTTTCCCAAACTTGGTTTTTACAGTTTGGAATGAAATGCACTGAAGACTGCAGGAATCCTGAAAAGCTGAGATGAACAAAATTTGAGACTGGAAAAATGACAAACCGAGGGAAACAGTGCTGGATGAATGGATGGATCCACTCATTTCTAGCTTGATGCGAGTGCCCAGCTAAAATGAGGATTGAATTTATCAGTCCCATGGCCCTCACCTGGCCAGCTGCAGCAATCCCAGATTTCTGACACTCTCCTTCTCCCCATAAACCTCTTCCCACTTTCTCACTTACTGCCCCTTATCCCTGGAGTTGCCTTCAGGAATGTCTCTGTGCAACCATTTCTAACCAGTTCACTTCTGAAAACTCACCCGGTCCAATAAGTCTTTGGAACAGCCGGCCCCATCGTCTCCTGCCTTATGCACCTGCCCAGATTCTGAGATCTTCCGTGGAGTTCCTTCTCCAGGTCCCTTGAAAGGGGCTAGAGCAGTGGCTCCCCAGCGAAGGAGATGAGCTTCGTGCCAACACTTCATCGATTTCAGCGCCAGACCAAAACCTTTTTATTCCCCCACTATTTAATAGTTGAATGGTTTTTAACTGCATATTTTTATATATGGAAGATTATGCCTTATCTAATGTGCTGCTAGGGTTTTTGTGTTTTGTAAGCCACCTAGAGATCCATCTCAGATATAAGATGGGATGCAAATGTGTTAAATAAAATGTTTTTAATGAATAACAAATCTCAGTGTGCTATGGGAAGATGGAGACCAAGATGGAGATCATCTTTTTACGTGGTTGAAAGTACTGTAGAAGCACCCCCTTGGTGGGGGCAATTTGGAGATGGTGAAGGGTCACAAACCTTCTCACCATTACACGGAAGGAAAAGACCAGTGCCACCATAGCTCTTCCATGTCATGATGGAGGGATGATGTGCCTCAGAAGACCTCATGGAGGGGGTCAAGTCCCTTTGCCCTGTTGCAAGACCTGGGGCTCAGTCCTTCACTATCGGCTTGTTCTGAGCATCTCTGGGTGCGTAGCATCACCGGTCCAATTAGGGTGTCTCCTGCACACAGAGCTTCCATGCCCCCAGAATGGACATCGGGGTGGCCCGGGGTGCGATCAGCCTTTGAAGTCTGATGTTTCTACAACATGCAGGCAGTTCTTCGCCCTGTATGTAATCTACCCTCACACAGACATGGTGTGCAGAGTTCCCCCCAAAAGATGCATTTTTGTCTGCAACTTTTCATCTGAGAACTACATCCTGAAATTCAGAGAAGGGAGTAGTCCAAAGGAGAGCTGTGCTCCAGTCAGCATCTTTGGGAAGGGTTGGGTTGCCTAAACATGCAGACCAAGCAAAGCTGTCCCTCCCCTCTGCTTGGAAGCTCTAGGAGTTGCTCTTGGGAGGCAGCCATTTTCTGCGGTGACCCCCTCTTAGTTCCCCCCCTCAGTCCTTGGGCACACACAGGAGATTCAGTGGAAGGGCTGGGGTCAGTGGTAAACCTTACTTGGCATTCCTTGGAACTCAAAAGGCCTCCCAAGCATAGTTCAGCACTACCATTCCCTTGGGCCTGGAGTCTGGGTCATGGTTGGACTTCTGCCTTTGTCCTTATGTTGCAATCTGGAGGTTCCAAGCACCGCTGCTGAAGTCAGAGGCGAGGGCACGGAGGAGGAGGAGCACTGTGTGTGGGCTGAGAACTTGATGGGGCATTTTCCTGAGGTTTGCAGGGGAAGGGGGATGGCATGCAGAGTGGCTTCCCATGTTTAACAGTGGTGGTGGATCAACTTCTCCTTCTCTTCTCTTCTCTTCTCTTCTCTTCTCTTCTCTTCTCTCTTAAAGATCCTTTCTTCCCCTCAGATTTCCAGGGTTCCTTGGAGCGAAGGAATGTGTATTCAGACTAGTCACACACCACTTGCCTAAGCACACCACTTAGTGGGGAAAGGGGCGGATGCTGCAATTGCGCTCACCTTTCCACAGGTGACTGGTCGGCCCCTGCATGCAAAGACTGCGAGGCCACTCTTGATCTGACCCAGCAGCCCTCTTCTTCTATCTGTAAGTCCACAGGGTAGCTGTGCGCCCATTTCTTTTTGCTTGCTTGCTTTTTAATGGCACTTAGGATAGAAACGGATCTGGTGCAGTTTTAATTCAGGCTTGGAGTTTTGCTTGCTTGCTGTGAGCAGGTGGCATTCTGCTCTAAAGCATCCTAAGGTGGCCAATCCATGCTTCCTTCCGTTGGGTGTACCTGGGCCCCGGGCTCCCAGGTGCTGCTTGTGGGCAGTTTTGCCTGATCAGGGCCTCCGCAGGCCCCAGTCCACTCTGCTCTACATAATCCAGCACTAGAGCAATTAATTATTTTTGTGTTTTGAAAAGGAGTGGAACACCAGAAACAACACCCCACCCAAAAGTCCTTTGAGGTCACCATGTTCACTCAAGGATCCTGGTGCTACCCAAGTTCTTTTAAAAACGCACACCAAAACTAGAGATACGAAGACTTGGGATTTCTTCCTTAGCCCTTTCTCTCTGTTTGAAGGCATGGATTAGTTTACTAAGGGCTTAAAATAAAAGTATGTACTTTGTAGAGATGTCCTCTAGATGGGGTAATGTGGTATCCCAGGAAAGGTTGACGTGTATTTTTGAGAGCTGGTTTATATATTCTATGAGAAACAGAATAATCCAGCCCACCCATGATTCATGGGGACTCTGAAACTCTGGCAAGACAAAACTGCACAGATTTCACAAATACGGGATATCTGAGCTTGTAGAAACAGGAAGGTACCTCAAGGGTTAGCTCTGATTTTCCTCTTCCTGCTTGGGAAGAATATCCATGAGTGCAGCACATGCATTCAGGTGCCCCCTAGCCTTGGTTTAAGACCCCCTAACAGCCTCTTAAACAACTGGTACCCTCAGGAAGTCCTTGCTGAAGTCGCGCCTAAATCCTCTATCTTGTAGACTGAGCTGGTTGGCTCAGGTCCTACCATCTGGAGCAACAGAAAACAAATATATTCCATCATTCCTGTGACAGCTGTTCAAATATGTGAAGTTGGCTATCAGCTTAGTTGCCTTGTTTCTAGTAGGAAGTGGGGCTGCACAGTGGGGGGATCGTGGAAACTGGGGTCCATCTAGCAGAAATGGCAGAAACGAATGTGTCAAGGATTCTATCCTGGCTGAATATAATGAGTCACTTTTGTGCATGTTAGCCAGTACTCGACTTGTCTTTGACGAGCATCAAGAAGCTCAGATGGAACCATCTAAAGAGCACGGTGACTCCAAGTCTGGGTTGTAACATAACTAGTGAAAGGAACCAGTCTTTTGAGAACTAACATGAAACTGCAGCTTATGAATCAGCTATGGAGCCCAGTTAAGGCAACATTTTATGAAAGAGTTCAAACTGGAAGATTGATTCTTACACTGGTCCCATTTACTGGAATTTCAAAGGTCTCTTGTTTCAAGTTCTCTAGGCCTGGTTAGAACACTAGGATTTGTAGAACACCAGGTTTGGGATTTAGAAGTCCTTGTTTGACTATTCTCTCTCTCTCTCCACATTTGTATAACTTCTCATTAGATTCACCATCCAAAACCTGGCATTCAGCCTGTGTACTTGCATAATTTGACTTTCATTGTCTTTTCTCCCCTCCAGCCCATCTCTGAGAGCATCCTGAAAGCACCACAGATCTGCTCTGGTGGACCTCCCAACCTTCTACAGCAGATTTGGAAGGCACTTCAGGGGCCTCAGGAAGGATCCTTGTTGGAAGCAAGTCCATCAAACCCTTCCTGGATTTCTCCCATCATTCTTTGTACGAGGAGCAAGAAAAACAATGGGAGCAAATATAACATAGCGTCGCACTGCTGGGAAGCCCATTTGGTATCGTGATTAGAGCTTGGGAAATAGGCTTGGAGAAGTCCAGGCTGAAATCATGTTCTTTTTACCTAACTTTCCTTTCAGGATTCTTATGACAGTAAAAGAGGAAGAGTTGTGAGCATCACGTTGAGCTCTTGCTGGAAAGAAGGGCTTAAAACCCATGTCAAGACAAACAAGCAGGGTGTGTGTGTGTGTGTGTGTGTGTGCCCCTTTATACTTCCAGTGCAAGGAAGAGATGTCAAAGGAAGGGCTTCCAATCTGTCTGCATGTGTATGAGCTGACTAGGTATAATCCTGACCAACCTGGGCTTCAAAGGCAAAGTTTCTACTCTATTCCCATTCCCTAGACCAAGAATGGAAAGGCAACTTGGCGGAGGCTGCAGAGGGAAGACCTGAGCCTACAGGCATGACAGGTGGGAATAAGACAGTAGTTAAGGTTGTCGTCCTGTATAAACTTGCATGGCGCAAAGTCCAATTGGACTCAACGGGTCCTACTTTGAATACTCTCAATCTTGCCCCTGCTACTCTCAATCTTGCCCCTGCCTTGAGGTGGTCCCAGGTGGGCCAGTCTGTGCTAAAGCCCCTTCCCCTCTGCAAGGATGTCAATAGTGAACTTCTTGTGCACAACTGCTCACACACAATTGCAAATCGCTTTGGGTATTCCCAGGTGAGACACCAAGCCTCAGGACTTTAGGTCTCTCCTCATGTTCTCCTTAACCTTAACTATGGAATGCACTCCCTAGAGAAGTCCACCTGGCACCGTCATTATATGCTTTTCGGCGCCAGGTCAAGACATTTTTATTTGACCAATATTTAAACATATAGTAATTTTAATTGTGTTAGATTTATTTAATTTATTTTAAATAGATTAGTTTTATGCTCAGTGTGGAACAGTTAAATTATTGCATTGAGGAATGAAATAATGTTGTGAGCTGTCCAGAGACGACAGTGATGGATGGCCTACAAATTTTCTAAATAAAATAAAAATAACATAAATAAACCTTGGTGCAATGAAACTTTGAATAATTCTCAAGAGCGGGTCTTTTGTGCTGAGAGAGCTCCGTTCACCAACCCTAAAGACTGGGTCGGATCATGTCCAAGAAGGGGCACATCTCACCTCCATAAGTTCCCCCATGGAAGACTAAGTCATTTTCTAACCTGCTGTGCTCCCAATTTATACAGTTTTGTCCCTTATATCAGTGCACTTCCTATATCAACAGAGGAAAACATCATGTTGACCCTATCTGAAAACGGTCTAAATCAAATCGCTTTCACTTCATTGGCTCTTCCTTTTCCAGGAAAACCTGTATTGATCTGGGACCACAATGCACAGAAACATTCACTTCCTGGACCCCTCCCAACTTTTGCTATTCAAAAAAAGTCCCAAGCAATAATGCACATGGTGCTTGCAATATAATGTACATTTCTGTCCCAGATATACATTAGTAGCTTCAACCATAATATGCATTAGTTGCTGGTGTTTTGCAGGGTCCTGGTGTCACCTGGTGACCAAAAGTGGATTTGCATCCTTTTAGGGCAAGCTCATAGCCTGCATTTTGTCTTCCATACCTGGATGATTAAACCAGGCGATGATGACAGCTCTGCACGATGGAGGCAACAAACCTTGTGCACACTTTCAGTTGTGTTAAGGGCTCCCTCTCTCCCAGTTTCTGGGTATTTAGTGGTTTAGTGGTTCTGGAGGCATTCCAGAATCACATGATTGCCTCTTGCGGTATTTTCATTATTCGCCATTTAGCAGAAGCATGGTATTGGATGGGAGCTTGTGTGGTCCACCTCACCCATGCTCATGGGGAGAGAAGGTCAAGCAGACAGCCCCACTGGACCAGGAGCTGGCCACTGGTTTATTTTTATTTATTTATTTTCCGATTTATATCCTGCCTTTTCCTACAAAGGGCTCAAGGCAGCTTACATCATTCTCCTCCTCCATCTTATCCCCACAACAGCAACCCTGTGAAGTAGGCTGGGCTGAGAGTCTGTGACTGGCCCAAAGTCACCCAGGTGGCTCCATGGCTGAGCGGGGACTCGAACCCGGATCGTCTGAGTCCCAGTCCCGTGCTCTTAACCACCACACCACACTGGCTCTCTCCAGGTTGTCCCACCCTGGAAGGCAGTTGGTGGAAGAGGACAGTCTTGCTGGAGGAGGAACCTAGGATTGCGTCCATGGAGCTTCTCCTTTCTTTGGTCAGCCTTATGGGGAAAGAAGAGGTGAGGAAAGAAACAGATAAATTGCAAAGGACTTGAAAGCTGTAGCAAAGAGCACTGGCTCAGATTCAGCGTATCTTTGTTGATCTGCTCTTGGTTAATTTGGGGAGCATAGAATGCCATTTGTGGACTGAGCGTTTTATTATTTTATTTATTATTTATTTATTTAGGAGACTTCTATGCCGCCCCATTCACCGAAGCCTCGGGGCGGCTTACATCCATAAATAAACTTCCTTAAAATAATATAAATTGACAGTATAAATTAAGTCGCCCTGGCCAAAGAATAAAATGAATAAATACTATTAACAATTAAAATGACATTTGAATAAAAAGGTCTTCGCCTGGTGCCAAAAAACAAATAACGACGGCGCCAGGTGGACCTCTCTGGGGAGCACATTCCATAGATTGGGCGCCACTGCAGAGAAAGCCCTCCTCTGAGTACTTACCCTCCTAATTTTCTTCACGGAGGGTTCCCAGAGAAGGGCCTCTCCTGCAGATCTCAGGGGGCGGGCAGGCATATATGGACGTAAGCGCTCCTTCAGGTAGCCAGGACCCAAGCCATTTAGGGCTTTATAGGTCATCACCAACACCTTGAATTGGGCCCGGACTTCAATGGGAAGCCAGGCTGCTGACGGGGACTGGGCATTATGTTCACATGACTCCAGTCCTCCATCAGCTTCACTGGC
>NW_025336059.1:7343168-7394083 GCF_004798865.1 Varanus komodoensis
AGGGCTTTATAGGTCATCACCAACACCTTGAATTGGGCCCGGACTTCAATGGGAAGCCAGTGAAGCTGATGGAGGACTGGAGTCATGTGAACATAATGCCCAGTCCCCGTCAGCAGCCTGGCAGCTCTATTTTGAACCAACTGAAGTATCCAGACCGTCTTCAAGGGTAGCCCCACGTAGAGTGCGTTACAGAAGTCAAGTCAGGAAGTCACCAGCGCATGTGTCACAGTCACCAGGCAGTCGTACTCCAGGTGGGGGCGCAGCTGATGGATCAGCCGAAGCTGAAGGAAAGCGCTCCTCGCCACCGCTGTCACCTGAGCTTCCAGTGAAAGCTCTGGGTCGAGGAGCACCCCCAAGCTGCGGACCTTGTCCCTAAGAGGGAGTGCAACCCCATTCAGGACTAGGTTCAATTCACCCTCCCCGAAGCCTGATCCGCCAACCAACAGGACCTCTGTCTTGTCTGGACTGAGCTTCAGTTATTGACTTTCTCCAAGGGCAGGATAAATTTGCCCTACAGTGTTTCAGGGGTTGGGTTCACCATTAGCAGTAATAGCACCATGTACAACCTTTTTCCTTGCTCTGAAGAATTTGTCTTCTTGTTCCTGCATTGGGTTGGAAGTACAGTGGCCATGTGTCCCCTTGGACAGAGACTGGTCTTCAGTTTGAAGACATCCTCTCTTAGAAAGGCTGGTTTCTTCAAGTACCGGTATGTATCTAACAGAAGACAAATGGCCCCCAAGTAAGCAAAAAGAATCCAAAATGTTTTGGGCAACCATAAAAGGCTTCCTATAGGTCCTTGAGACTCTTTTTTACTCTCTCTGCTTCTGTAAAGAGGGTCTTCAAGGAAGGTGAGAACAAGAACTATCACAGAAATGAAAGGATTCTGAGAAACTTTGGATGAGCTCAAGAGTAAACCCAGAACACAGCGAAAGAAGAAAATCGGTGAGTCTGTTTCTTCTCCTCGGCAATGAAGAGAGAAATTGGCTTCTTTCAAATCAGGAGTGTTGAAACCTTTCCAGCTTGAAGGCTGAGTTTCATTTTGGAGAAGCTCTTGACCACATGCAAATGCCTAGCTTGGAGTGCAGGGCAGGGCCAGAAATACCCAAATACCAGAAATAACAGCCTTATTTTAGTGTAAAACAGTTCCTACCCTTAAGTCAGCCCTAGGAGAGGCATTTTCACCTTTTCTGATGGGAAAAGGCAACATGAAAGCCAGGAAACCAAGAGGAAGGGGGCATGGCTGTTTGGGGATTTTCGGAGGGTCTAATTTGGCCCATGTCCTGAAGTTCTGTACTTTCTGCAAAGTGGACATCAGGAAAGCTCCTGTCTTAGTTTTGGCTAAAGTTTTGCTGTAAGCCTCTACCATTGGTATTCGTAAACGTGGTAGGAGAATCCAGAGAACCTTTTAAAAATATGCCAGAATTATTTAAGTATATGACTATGGCAGCAAGAATCACCATAGCTTCAAAATGGAAATCAGCAGAGCCCCAGTCATTGAGGAATGGAGAACTAGATTAGCTGAATAGGCAGTGATGGCAAAGCTTACTAATTATGTAAACAGGGGACTGTTAGAGGAATTTAATGACAAATGGAAATTTTATTGTGCTTAGCATGATTAATGGAAGTTCAGGGGAGTTTGGAAGGGAAAAAGGAAAGCATTAGAATTCGAACTGGTTAGAAAATTTGCTGATGCATAGAATAGTGTTTCTTCTTTCTTTTTTGCATACTCTCATAGAGCGTGAGAAGATATGTTGTTTCTGGGGGCTGCAGGATATGAACTGTGTTTGTAATTCCCTTGGCAGTGTTGTTTATTTTGTTCATTTTAGTTTGATCGAGTTCTGTTAGTCTTTCTTTTGTTCTGCATTTTTCTTCTATGTAATTGTAATTAATATATATTTTTTAAAAAGTGGTAGGAGAAAAGGGTGGCCCTGCCCTTGCTGTTGTTGACCATGCAGATCTTGTGCAAAAAACACCACAACTTCCCCTCTCCAACAACTCCAACCCTAAGAATAGAATTGTCCAGTGACAACAGCAGTTAAATCGCCGATCCCACTCAAAAACCGAACGCTCTTTACCAGTGTAAAATCAGCAGAGGGAGACAAAGTCTGCATTTTTCAGGTGTGCTCTTTAAAGCAGGCTCTTAAAATGACCTCCTAATCATTCCAAGGGGATCCGACTATTTCCAGTCCAAAGGTACCTGTGGCCAAGAACCTGTCCAGTTAAATTAGATGGTTCCTGTGCAACACAATGAAGTCCTCACAATGTACAAAGAGCCTTCCTGGATCCACCTAGTCCAGCCTGCCATTCACACAGACAGCTGACCCAGAGGGAAACCTTCAAGCTGGGCGTGTGTGTACCAGTACCCTCTCACCCATGTTCCCCAGCAACTCGTGTACATAAGCCTGCTGGGTGGCATAGAGCCCTCTGGGCCAGGATCCACAGAAAGCCTTCTTCCCCAGGAACTGCTTGTCCCTTTCAAAGCCATCCAAACTGGCACCATCACTCCCTCCCGTGGAAACGAATGTGCTGATTCCTGTGCCAGATCCTTTTCCCTGTCTTGAAACAGACTCTACTAAGCTTCTAGAATTATGAGCAATTATCTCTTCCCGCTCTCTCCGCACCTTGCATAATTCTGCGCATTTCTACCGTAACTACCCTCTTTTCCTAAGCAAAGCAACCCCCGCCATCGTAACCTTTCCACACGGGGGAGTTGTTCTAGCCCCTTGATCACTTCAGTTGCCTTTTTCTGCCCCTACCCACCTCTACAGCATCCATTTCTAGATGCAACGACCAGAACGGTACACAACACTGCGGTTTCACCTGTGCTTTTATTTTCAAGGTGGCCTTATGTGCAATTCCTTCCTAAACGCAGTTTGCCTTTGTCACAGCAGCAATCCACCGGGTGCACCTTTGCAAAGACTCCTTTTCTGACTGCAAATCTTGAGCAGATCCCACCCACAAGGAAGCACTGACAGCAGGTGTGGGGGGGGGGGGCTAGGTTTTGTAGATGTAAACAAAGAAAAAATGGAAAAGATGATAGGTACCGGAAACGCCTGAGCGAGCTCAATGAGCACGGGAAGCTGGCTTGGTTGGAGGGTTTTGAGAAATTCAGGTGGGGAGTTAAAGAACTGGAGAAAGGTCCATCGGATTCTGTGGGATGGATCCTGAATAGAAATGCATAGGAGTACATGGTAGGGACAGCTCCTATGTCACTGGGATTCTTCATCCACTGCAGCTTTTCTTTTGAGTTTCACAGGATCTGCTTCATGGTTTGCATCTCTGGTAGGGATGCAAACTTGCAGGAAGGTCAAAATAAAAACTGAAGCCCTACTTAAGTAGGAGCCTTCAGTTCCCACTGGATAATTGCACGATACTTTTCAGTGCTTTTCGGGGTTTAGGGTGACTCGTTTTGCTGGGACAAAGAAACCGGCCAGTGGTTTCCCATTTTTGCAAATATGAAATGCAGCAGTAATTGTGTGCCTCGGGAAAGCTATATGCAGGATTTTGTTAAATCCATCACATCTGCGTTTTGCAGATTGTCAGGCATTTCTGCTCTGGAGCTCGCTTGTTGACCCCGTAGATATTTCTACACCCTCCCACTTGTAGGGCACACTGCACTCGTGAGCACAACCATGGATGTGCAGTCACACAACTGCACCTTAGCGCAAAGGCCTATCCGTAGCCCTCCAAAAAGTGGAACGGCATTCTATGAGCCCACGTGACTCGGAAAAGCAGGCCTGCCGCGGAATCTGCAGGTCAGATTCATCGAAGCGGACGCCCATTGGTTTCTGTTGTGGCTTGCTCCAGCATTTCCACCAATACGCCAGGGCCATATTCCAAATTCCAAGGTGGACTTATTTATTTTATGTATTTATTAGGACATTTTTTTCCCGTCCATTACGGTTCATTGCTGGATATATAAAATGCCTAATAAATACATCAAACAACAACAAAATAACACACAGCTGAGGATATCAATAAAAACATAATTAAAATATTTAAACTTTAAAATATTGGATAAATAAAAAGGTCTTGACAGGGCGCCAAAAAGCATATAATGTTGGCACCAGGCGCACTCTCTGGGGAGCGCGTTCCACAATCTGGGTGCCACCGCGGAGAAGGCCCTTCTCCGGGTGTTCGCTCTCCTAACCTCCATCAAGGAGGGCTCCCAGAGCAGGGCCCCTGCTGCAGATCTTAAGGGGTGGGAGGGCATATAGGGAAAAAGATGTTCCTTCAGGTATCCTGGTCCCAAGCCATTTAGGGCTTTATAGGTTAATACCAGCAACTCAAATTGGGCCCAGACGTCAATGGGGTGCCAGTGAAGCTGAAAGAGGACCAGTGTTATATGAGAACAACGACCAGCCCCGGACAGCAATCTGGCAGCTCCATTTTGAACCAGTTGAAGTATCTGGAGCGTCTTCTCTCAAGCAGGTCAGGAGAGGCTTCCCTGCTGCCATCATGCAAGGGGGTGGGAGGAGTTATTCTTGGAATCTAACCGCCCCCCCCCCCCAAGGGCATAGCCTATCCATCCTGTGCACAGCCAGACAGGCTGCAAAGATGAAAAACGGGCCCTCCACACACGCCTCACTTTCGTGGCTGCACAGCTCCTCCAGAGAGAGGGTCAACCGGCATGAGGGCTCCACCCGGCCCGGGCACCTGAGCCGGGCTGAAACATGCTGCCGAAAGGCCCCCGAAGGCCACTGCAGCTGCTCGCAGGCAAACACGGCGCGGTGCCTCTGTGGAGGACTTTGTTGTCTGTGCCTGCAGGGCCAGGCACGCTGTGCTCTTGAAAAGGTCTCCTCCTTTCTGCACCAGCCCCACCGCTTTCCCGGAGCAGGGTATGAGATGAGCCGAGCAGGAAGAGAAAGAAGCAGAGGAGTCAGCGAAAGGACAACTGCAGTAAACTTCCTTTGTTCCCCAGCAGTTGGAGGAATCTCAGCGAGAGATCTAAGCGAATAGCAAGGCTTATTCCAAAACACAGGCACACTTTGCTATTCTCTTTAAGGAATGAAAGGAAACCGTCTCATTTATCTACACCACAAAGTGAGCTAGTGGTTAATGTTAGGTGTTTGAGGCTGTGGCCAGTGGTCGGAGGGAACGGAAGAAAAGGCTTGTTCTCCTGAGGGGCTCAAGGAAGCCCTGGTGACCCACCTGCCAAGCAAGGGCAGAGCATGTCTTTAGCATCGGTGGAGGGGAAAGCAGAGCAGCAGGCTCAGCTGTTCGGGGCTGTCCCTCAATATTTAGCACAGCCGTGCCCAAACTTTGGGGTGCCTTTGCATAGCCAAGTCCTCCCCTGAAGCTTTGGCTCTTGAATGTCTTCTTCTGAGAAAATAGCACTGCTCGCACATCACACGAGGAGTGATTCCAGATGCACCCCCTGCAACGCAGACTGGAGACCAGGAAGTCAAAACTGGGCAGTCCAGAAGATTTTCTGCAGAAAGCAAATTTCTCGGACTCTGCTAGTCAACTGTAGAGGGCATTTTATTTCCCCCTAATTTCACTGCTTAAAGAAACTGTCAGTCCAAGATAGCCCTTCATGTATACGTTGAAATCGACTCCAGTTCATGGCTAGTCTTGTCACCACAAATACCTTAATCTTTAAGGTGTTAGAAGAGAATTTGTTGGTGTCGCGGCGTGTTCTTCATTAAAAGTGATCCGTGGGTGAATTTTAAATCAGTCCCGGGATGTTTCTATGCATGTCTCTTTCGCGTGCTGTCATGCCATCTCGTGAGTTCCCTGAGTGGTCCTGTGGTTTCTGGAAACATATTTCGTGCATAAAATATGAGAATCAAGGCAATACGGCACAGCGGGGTTAACGCATTTGCCAGAATGAACATTTAAGGAGGAATGGGAAGCCGCTTTGTTTGAAAGCACGATGCGCTCTGCAGAACTGTGGGCCTGTGATTTTGGGAAGTGGTGAGACAGCAGCATCCATCCCAGATCTCGCAAGGTTCGGGAAAGGTCAAAGAAGTGAGAACGATGTTGGACATGGGGATGCTAATTGGGAATTTGAAGAAACCTCTTGGACTGTGGGATTCTTTCAAATACAGAGAGGCACCTGTATTCATCTATAGAGCCAGTGTGGTGTGATGGTGAAGAGCACAGGACTGGGACTAAGGCGATCGTAGTTCTAGTCCTTGCTCAGCCATGATTTTCAACCCAACCTACCTCACAGGGTTGCTGTGGGGACATAAACTGAGACTGGGAGCAAGAGGAGGAGAAAGGTGTAAGCAGCTTTATCGCCATTAAAAGCAAAAAAAGTGGAACATAAATCTAATAAATTAGATTGCAGCAAGTACACTTGGTTTTTCTGAGAAGAGGTTTTAGAGGAACATTCTGAAGTTGTTTCTGTGTCTTTCTTATATAGAGGAAGTTATTTCTGGTCTTTGTTTGTGTCACATCTGGGCCTTCATAACTCAGTTATTTTCTGTTTCCACATTTATCTAGGGTTGCAACTGCAAGAGCAACACATGGAAATTCTCGTTCGTTCCGAACGCATCTCGCAAATTGTGCATTTGATAGATGCAAAAAGATTGATTTTTATATGCATGTTGGTACAACTTTTGAGCAAATATCTGTATTGCAAAATTTGGAGAATGGCAAACACAGAAGGATAACTGTCTTCCAATCTGGCCACGAGACTGAAGATGTTTGGTCCCCCCGTCATAAAGGATGAGCAAATTCCCATGAAAGGAGATTGTTCTGCAAGCAGCTTTGTCCCAAGGTATTTATGGCTGGAAGGAGAGTAACCAGCGCTCTGAACTGCCGTTCCAAACAAGCTGGTCACTTTGGTAAGTCATGCTCAAGGCAACTTCAGAAAAGCATATACAATGTATAGGAACCTTCCAAAGCAAATTGTTGGGAATTACCAACAGAACACCATGTAGTTAGGCACATTTTACTAGCCCTTTTGTTGGTTGGCTCAATTTGCACCCACGTCTCAAAATGCAGCAGGGTGATGGGTGCAGAATTCATCACGGCAGAGGCTGCACAATTCCTAGAGCCCGAAAGTTCAGCCAAGAACTTCATGCCACCCGTTCTCAGGTCCCTCTTCCAATGACCCTCCCCCCGGGAGAAAGAACCAGCAAAGGGCTGGATCTGTCCTGGAGGATATGAAAATAGCGGGACTTGCGAACCATGTGCTGCTATTAGAAGCTAGATCCTAGATACAATCTTTTCCTTGTGCTTGCATATTCCCAAAACAGTAAGTTTTTAGAGGAAACCTGTTGGGTTTTGGAGACCTGTTGTCTATCTCTGTGTTTTCATCCAAATTTCAACCCTCTTGAAAGCTCCAGGTCTCTTCCAGATTCAGCACAAGACTCAATTGGAACCCTTCTCTTGAAGGCCAGCTGGAATGAGTGAAACTGGAAGTCATGGGTCACTGATATGGAGGGAGACAGAAAGGCACAGAGCTCTTCCTGAAAAGCCCACAACCAAGTGGTCTTCCTTTGTAGAGATAGTTTACTTCTGCCACAATCTAGCAGTTTGTGTTTTCTGGGTTTTATTGGCTCACGATTGGGGAGGGGGGTTAAGAAGGATCGAGAGCCAAGCCTCCTTCCCCACAAAATAACTGGTATTGGAAAGCGTTCTCAGGAATACTTCTCTGAGCCTTTGCTCTGCTGCATCTTCCACCCAATTACACTCCAAACACTTGCCTGATACATGGAGAAAGTTGCCGAGTGAGAGAGACTTGCTGGTGTCACAGATCCTATTTATCGCAGCAGGCATCACACAGCCTCTGTTACAACGGGCTGCAGCTCACCCTGTTCCCAAATTGCCTTTGGGACTGAAATTTCTTTTCCTCAAAGTCAGAAGTGATTTTGCAGAGAGAAATGTGATGACAATCCGTTTCTCATTTGGTTGGTGCTTATTTGTAGCTGCTTGAAAATGGGTTGGATCTTTGATTCTTTTGCAGTCAATTTGAAAACAGTTTAGATTTTAAACTCCAGACTCAGTTCTGGGATTATAATTGAACTTGTGGTCTGGACTTGGGAGCCCCATTGTTGGGAGTCCAATTTGCAGGTGGGAATCAGGTGGATTTCCTCAGCTCGGGTCGCTGGAGTCTACCTGCCTTCCACTCTGCCGCAATTGCCTTGTGCCCAACATTTGGACAAACTCTGGTCATGTCCCCGTCATGCTGTTTCCACACACGTGTTTCGCAGGCCTGGTGCAGTTTGCGTAGCCTGTGCAAAGAAGCAAGCCACATCCCCAAGCATTCCCAAACTCGATCGTAGCTCGCTTCCCGGCCAGGCTGGGTGTGCAAAAGAGGGCTGGGAAATGCAAAAGCGCTAGGTCCCAGGCTGGTCTTCCCACCTGTACGATGGGTGCAAAGCATCCTGACTGAGGTCTCAGCAGGCCCAGGTAGAGCAGAAAAAGCACTGGCAGCATGGAGACACCTGTACACACATCAATGCTCTTATGAGCGTCCCTCACCTGCCCCCCTCCCACCTAATCATGTGATTTCTCTACTCTACGTACATGATCCCTTTTCATACTCCCAAGTCGCAGCACTGCTGAGCCACACATCCCACAGGCAACACACTAAGCTTCATGTGTAGCCTTCATTCGCACTGGAGGAGGTGAATAAATACGTCTATTTACGTCTGTTTGGAATCTATTAACTCATGGGTCTGTTTTAGTCAAGGATTGCTAAGGTATGCAATGCAATGCATGAAAATCCATTTATGTTTCTATGCAGTTCCTGATATTTTTGCAGTATTCCCTAATAAGCAAGTTTTTTGCAATATTCCCTAATAGACACATTTTCAGTTTGCAACTTTGGCACACCTCCCAAAGTCTGGAGACGTGCAGATTGCCGCTGCAAGCCGCATCTTGGTGGGAGAGGTGACAGGTAAGTTGGGTTCTCTTAAAAATGAAGACGGAAGAACCTTCGCTCCATCCCAATGGACAGGGGATTGGCCCAGCCAAACATGGCTGGAGATGCCTCAAGGTCCGCTTCTCCCTGACTCTGTTCATGCAGCTTTTAGAAGCACAGCTGGCAGATTGCAGCTGGAGCTGGGATGCTCTCTGGTGACCACATGGCTGAGCTTGTCTGCATGCCACTAAAGTGAACAGGATTAACGGGATGTGTGACATCCAACTTTGGAAGAAATCCACAAGGCACGGAGAGTCCAGAGGGACTCCCAGTACTATGATCTCAGTATTTATCTGCCTTTTCCCATTCATGTTTTCTTTTCAGCAACACGCACTTGGAGGCAAACCCTCAAGCAGGATGGGTAGAAAGGTCCTTCTTGCCCAAGCTCCTTGGCATGGGGTGGGGGGTACACAGGCATGCACCAATGACGCAAGCAGCCATTGGTAGCCCCCTCCATGAATTTGTCCAATCGCTGTTCAAATCTATCCAGTTTTGGTGGCCATCTTCATTCCCCATGGCAGCAAATTCCATATTTTAACTCTGTGTTGTGTGAAGACGTCCTTCCTCAGATCTATCCTGAATCTCCCACCAATCAGCTTCACGGGATGGCCCCAGGTTTGAATGTTATGGGAAAGGGAGAAAATGTATCCTTCTCTTCTTAATGCATTGTTTTAAACTCCTCTGTCTTGTCTCCCCCTTTGCGTAAGCTAAACAGTCCCAGTTGTTGTAATCATTCCTCTTGGGGGAATAGCTCGCTTGCTCGTCTCTGCACCTCCTGGCTCCATAATGCCCTTCTGCAGGTGCAGCAACCTGAAATGTTGCTGCAGTAATGTCCTTTTCCAGGTGCACAATACACAATATTCTAAGTGTGGTCACACCAAAGATTTGTAGAAGGGGAGTGCAATATGCAGTGCTGAGGGTGTCTACCTGGAGGAGGGCCTTCTCTGCAGTGGCGCCCAGACTATGGAATGTGCTCCCCAGAGAGGTCTGCCTGGTGCCAACATTACACTCCTTCTGGTGCCAGGTAAAGACCTTTTTATTCAACCATTATTTTAATAATCAAGGGTTTTAGATGTTTTAGGATTTTTGCTTTTCCTCTCTGCACAGTCACATTTTCTATTCTTTTCCTCCTTTTTCTTAAGTTCATGATGTGATGTGTTGTTTTATGTTGTTTTAATAACAGGTTTTATGTTGTAATTTTATATTTTGTAAGCCGTCCTGAGTGCTTGGCAGAAGGACGGGATATAAATGCTTGTAATCAAATAAACAATGCAGAAAATGCTTTGTTTTTGAAATGCAATCAGCAGTGGTAAAGCCCAGGCACAAGCTGACCACCTCAAGGTCCTCCTTCTATTCAGTTCTTCCTGTATTTCTTTAAGTACATGAGCATGGTGGTGTAGCTAGAGGTGAATCACTGCCTTGATTTTTTTTCTTTTTTGACACACTAGGAAATGCAATCTATCTATCTATTTCTAACATCTTCCCAGGGGTAGCCAGCCATTTATAGGGTACGATGCCCTAAAGATGTTGCTTTGAACTATCTGTCAAATAAATCTCTGATAATTCAGGTTTGCCCACATTAATTTGGAACCTTGCAATTTCTCAAATCCTTTCTGTTTGAATTGCTTCAAATGTAGTTGCCGAAAATACAGTAGTGCCATCTGGAAATTGATTGATCTTACGTATATACAGCCAATGCTATAACCAGCTATTTTAGGATTATCCCTGATGGTAAACGCAAAGGGCTTAATGGATGTAGAAAACAAGTGAAGGAGCAGAGGGCATCTTTGTTTCATCCTCCCCTTTATTAGAATTTGGTCTAATATGCCATTTACTCCTATGACAGCCTTGGGAAATGAGTGAAGAGAAAGGCTGCAGGGGTGATGGAGGCTTTGTTTCGTGCAGATTGCAAAGTGAATCGAGCTTGTCCACACTTCCCAGTTTTCCTTCAGATGCTTCTGTCCTCTGGATTTTGGGATACAGTTCTCGACACTAAGAACCATACCAAAGGACACGTACTCTGCATATTTTTGGATTCATTGAGTTTAGATGGGCACATTTGGTGGAAATTTTCTGGAAGATGTGTATTTGAATTTATAAATGCATATTACATTTTGTGCATAGTTTTAAAAAATACAGATTAAGGTGAACATGGGATGGAACTGGCTTTTGAATCGATACACCTGAAACTAACACAAACTAGAAATGGGCTTGTTTGTCCATTCCCAGATGGATCATTTAAAAAGATGTAGAGCCAACTTCCATTCTAATTGAAGTTGGTGTTCGAATTGCCAGTTTAAAAAATCAAATACTTTCTCTGCATCAAGGGCAAATTTGCTGGAGGTCTCTTCCCTCTTCACCAGTTTGCTCTGATGAATTATGTCAATGGATCTTCTTATGTTAACTGCAAATTGTCTTATCTCCACCACCATGACCACCGAAGAATGTTTTAGTTGTGTAATCAATTCTGATGTGATGAGAGCTGAAAGCCTTTATTTGAAATTTGTTTCTTTTAGAAAATACATTATTCAACATATGCAAGGCTGAGACTAAGCTGTTTTGATGCTTGTGGGCTTATTCCTCTATTGGTATGGTTGGTTAGTCCATAGATGTATCAGAGATAAGTTCTCAGAGGAAAAACATTTGGGCCAAATTCAGAGCAGGGTGAAAGGGGAGGACACAACCTGGCTGCTAATGGGAACTGTTCTTGAAGAGGTCACGAGGAAGGAGCCACTTTTTATTTCCCAGAAGTCCCTGGGAAGAATACCTGTATACCTTGTGGCATAATTTCCATGGTAATTCTGAGAAATAACAATGGCTGCCGCCAATGGTTACCACCACGCTTTGCCCACGATTCACACCCTTTACTTCCCTTCCCACACAAAAATTGCTCAAATCCTTCCATCAGCGAACTGGGTGGGGAAAAGTGGAGAAGAAACTGCTTGTGATGAGGACTGATCCTTATGTGGGCAGCCATGAAGCAAAAGCCAGGAGCTGGAAGACAGAAGACCAGAACACAAGGTTGGACTAAGAGCTTGTCCCAGCCTAAACAAGAAGCCTTGAAGGCTGTCTCCTCTCCTCAGCTCTGGTTAGGCCTCCTCTTGTTCCCTGTCTCCAGTTCTGGGCACCAGAGTTTGAGAAGGATGCAGACAAGCCAGGAAGGGTTCAGAGAACTGCAAGGATCATCTGGGGGCTGGATCAAAGCCCTGTGGAGAAGGCTCGGAAGAACTGGGCATGGTTAGCTTTGAGAAGAGAAGGCTGAGGGGAGATAGGATAGCAGTCTTCCAGTCCTTCAAAGGCCGTCACAAAGAGCGAGGCCAGGATCTCTTCTCATTCTTCTCAGAGTGCAGACATGGAATAACAGATTAAAGTTACAGCGAGCCAGCTGGCTGGACATCAGGAAGAACTTCCTGCCAGTTAGAGCAGTATGACAATAGAACCCATGATCTAGGGAGGTTGTGGGCTCTCCCACCCTGGAGGCATCCAAGATGCAGCTGGACAGCCCTCTGGGAGGGATGCTTGAACCCGGAGCCCTGCACCGAGCAGGGGATTGGACCTGATGGCCTTCTTGGCCCCTTCCAGTTCTAATCTTCTATGATTTAATTATCCTACGGTTCCCTGTTGAGGTCAGTCTGGGTGGGTGGGGGCATCATAGCAACAGGAACCCTTTGCTGCTCAGGGTGATGTTCCAACATGCAACTCTGGTGGGTCACAAGATGAGGAAGCCATGCAGACTGCCGTAGTTTCCTGCTTTTAGCTGCCCATGCACCTGACATAACAAACATTGTGATACTTTGGTTGATAATATATTGTCACTGCTAATAAGTTCCTTCTTTCCCATAAGTAAAAACCAAGGCCAATGAAGCTGTTTACTTAAGACTCAAGAGATGAAGTCAAGACTTAGTCATGTTTTAGCTATGACTAAATCCCGTTGATTTCAGTGGGAATAGAGTGTGGTTGACTTTGGATTCAACCCAATATGTTCCAGTAAAACGATCAATGTTTTGAAAGGAATTAGTAACTTTTGCCACCTTCAAGTAATGTGTACTTTTCTTATAAAACTACTGGATCAGAGTATTTCTTTGCATCTCCTGCCCCTTCCCATTCCATGAAGTTTTTATGTTGCATGACTGGAAATCAAAGAAATAAGATCTTAGGAACAAAGAGTGATTGCTCAGCTTAATGGAATAGTGTAGACCTGACACCCATCGCTTGCCAATCTGTGGAGTTCGTAAATTATTTAGTTTTTTGAGTCCTAGCCTCCCTTTCTATCAAAAATGTCACTCAAGACAGATTGCAGAGCCAATCAGAACTATTTGAAAAGTTCATGAAATGCAATGAAATCATACCAAAGATGATTTTCTTACAGAAAAAAAGAAACTTGTTAAAAAAGTGTCCAGGGGATGAGACCCACTTACAGGTTCCTAACCAAAGCAGTCTTGGTGTGCCAGCAAGATGTCAAGCAGGGGGCAAACCCAGCCTCCCTTGGGAAGGAATTCCATAGCCTGGGAATGGGAGAAAAGACTGGCTCTTGATTCAACATCAAACAGGTGTCTAAGGAGAAAAGCCTTTTTCTGAAGATCCGAGGAATTGCACAGGCTTCTATGGGAGAAGGTGATGTTTCTGGTCCCAAGGGACTTTATAGGGAATCACCAGAACTTCGAATCATGCCTGGAGCAGACTGGAAGTAAATGATGCCGTAGAAACTAGGGAGCAGTTGGCTTCCTGTAACAGCCCCTCAGCAGCAGTCAGACTGAAGCATTTTGGACCAGAAAAAGTCTTCAAAGGTGACCCCTCACAACATGTTCCAGTAGCCCCAGTGCAGTGTAACTAAACATGTTCCAGTAGCCCCAGTGCAGTGTGAGATGAAAGATCTCTAGGAACGAGCACAGTGGTGCACTGATCTCTGTTGTGCAAATACGCCCTTGACCACTTCGGAGCCTTCACCTCCAGGATGCACCCAGGAGGGTGAGCAGGAGTCCCTGTGGAGAGTGCAACCCCATCCAGCCCTCCCTATCCCCTGACGGATCATCTGATGAGCCAGAAGCAATTCCATCTTGCCTGGATTAAAGTTTAGTGTGTTTGTTCTCATGGTGTCCATTTCTGACATCAGATGCCAATTTAGAACCAGAGCACCTCGCTTGGATGTAGATGGAAAGAAGAAATAGAGCTTGGAGTGATCGGCATGCAGGCAACACCATAAGCCCGATTCCAGGCAGTTTTTCCAGTAGTTTCATGCGCTGGCCGAGGCTAACAAGAGAATGCGCTTCAGCAGATAAAAGTGTTCAAGGAGGTGTATGGCTGCTGTGACCCACAGATAAGAAGAGAGTTTTGAAATGTTGATTCCTATGAGATGCGTCAAGAAACGCCAGTTTCCTTGTTTTCCAAAGGAGCCCCTTATCTAATTCTGTACTCCAAAACAAGAGGGTCCCATCTGCAGTGAAACTGTTAACCAATCCAGATAAGGAAGGCATGCCAAAAGTGTTGTTGTTTAGTTGCAAAGTTGTGCCCCACCCATCACGACCTCAGGGACAACTTTCCTTCAGGCTCTCCTCTGGAATCCACCCAACACCATCCTCTGGAGTCCACCCAACCCCACTGCCCCAATGACCCCATCCAGCCACCTCATCCTCTGCGTCCCCTTCTCCTTTAGCCCTCAATCGTTCCCAGTGTCAGGGTCTCCTCCAGAGTCCTACCTTCTCATTAGGTGGCCAAAGTGTTTTCGTTTCATCTTCAGTATCTGACCTTCTAAAGAGCAGTCAGGGAAGGAGTGTTAGATCACAGCAATTCTTTGTTATTACCTCTTAATGGGATTCACCTCTTGCATGCATGACAATAAAGATTTTGGCTGATATTTTTTGTGTGGCAAGTGATTTATTTTGTAAGGACCTCCAGATCTGAGCTGGGGGGGATACTTCAAAGTTCCCCTGGGATGAATGTCGGAGTCTCACTACGTAGCTGTTAAACAGCAGGGGGTGAGACGGGACCCACAGGCTAATGGCCATGGTGTCCACCAGGAATACCCCAGCACCATCCAAGACCACCCTCCAAGAAGGACCAGAGCCGCCGTATAAGGGCATCAAAATGAAATAAAATAATATAAAAATAAAAGCCTGCCCTTGGGTCTGAAGAGCATCCATCCCCTTGCCAAGCCTTTTGGAACCCACAATACCACCCGTTCCCATGGAAATCGCAGCCATTTTTCAATGCACCTGACAGGATGTATAGAAACCATGGATAAGAAAAATAAAACTTAAACAAAGCTGTCCATCCCTCATCATGGAATCTGCTAGGGCTGCGGATTCCAAGATGGATCTTTGGAAGAAGCACATTGGCTAAGCCTGATGTGACTCTGAAATCAGGAAATCTTCTCTTGTCTACTTTTGTTTGCTTGCGTTTGTGGGAAGTACTTCCGGTGCACGTCCTTTTTAAATTTCTCCGAGCTCAGCTGAAGTCTGGTGCACCAAGTGCATTTAAGCATGGGAGCTACTTTCTGCATGCGAGGCATGTGCCCTGCCGCTAAGCCAAGTAAGGCTCTTGCGCCTGAAAGTTACGCTCACCTGTTTGTGCAAAGCCTCTTGTCATATTATGTTTAACCAACCAAAGAGGTGAGATCTTGCTTTGAGAAATTAGTTTTATTGAAGGAAATACAAGCTTTGTCTTCAAGAAGAATTCAGTTTGTCCAGGTGGATTCTGTGCATTACTGCCCTTCCCTCACATCTGGTATTTTTTAATGCTTTGGTTTTTTAACTTCCTGCAAAACTTTAAATAAACCCTGCTCATTTAAATAACATATAAACATCAGATGAGCCCTTCTGGATCAGACTAAAGCCCTACTTAATGTCTCATTCTGTTTCCCACAGCGCCCAACACAATTCCAACAAGAAGCTCATCTTTGTGCATAGCTTCATAAATATGTGACTGCATAGCATTGTCCATCAGAGCTTCTCTGGACCCAGAGACAACATGTAGCCACAAGCAGGTCATATGTAGGTCCTTTCAGTGAACAGCTGCCCAGTCCAAGTCTGGTTTAGAAACATAGAAACAGAGGGAGTCAGAAGGGTCCTCCTGGGCCATCTAGTCTGACCCCCGGATCTAGCCGGCTCCACTCCATGTGAAGATAGATAACCCTAAGAAGCATGGCTTCGATGTTCCACAGGGCTAACTGTTGTGCACCAACGGTTGTAGGTAGGCGTCCCTCCACCATCACTCCAAGCCAGCAAAGAAGACAGTCGTCTCGCGTCCTACCCGCCATGGCAGCCAGAGGGTCTCTCCAAGGCTGCTGTGCCGAATGGCACAAGTCCCACCCATGAGGAGCAAAAGCCAGGGAAGGCTAGCCTGATCGAGATGGAGTCACATGGGGCTCCGGATGTGTGGGGCAGAAGCTTTGTTCCATGTTGCCACCAGCGACAGCTGGATGTGTGTGCCATGTCTGTTCCCAGAGTGAGTGCGAAGCTGCTCCAGAAGAACTAGATAAGGTTCCATGAGGCCCAACCTGCTCAGGGCCTGCTGGCTGCTCCCCAAAGCAGGGTCAACACCCTCAATTTCCTGAACATTACTAGGCAACTTTTCTTTGGCATGAGAAGTGCCGGCAAACACAGAGGAGCGTACCTTTGCTCACACTGGCTGAACTGTCCTCCGTCTTTTCTGCACAGGCCGGTGTTGCATTGGTTACGATGGTGCATCTCTGCTCCCATGAGACCCCTGGAGCTGTGTTTCCACCTCCGAGGCCGGGATGAGGGATGGGGACCGAACAGGACCGTTAGGGCACCGACCACCACGTTTCAAGCTGGACAAATGTGCGCATCTGTGTTGCTGACATTGCTAAGTGCCATCAAGTTGACTTCCACCCGTGGTGACCCTGTGGATTAAAGCCCTCCAGAATGTCCTGCCCAGGACAGCTCCATCCAGCTCCTCCAAGTTCAGGGCTGTGGCTTCCTCGATGAAGCCCATCCATCTCGTATTTGGTCTTCCCTTTTGTCTTCTGCCTCTGACTTTCCCTACCATGATTGTCTTCCCCAGGGAGTCCTGCCTTCTCATGAGGTGCCCACCCAAAGTAGAACAGGTTCAGCTTTGTCCGTCTTTTTGCTTCTGGGGACAGCCCTCTGAGGGGGATGGTGTGACTTGGTGTCCTGCCCCAGAAGGGGGTTGGACCCAGTGGCCTTCTTGGCCCCTTCCAACGCTACTGTTCTATGATTCTATGTTGGTCCAGCATATTTGCAAAGCTCTCCTCCAGCGCCATGTTTTGAATGCATCCTTTCCCTTCCTGGCCACTTCCTTTGCTGTCCAGCTTCCGCACCCATATATGGCGATCGGGAAAACTGTGGTGTGTGTGTCCAGGGGAGAAAGCTGCGCAGGAAAGTTTTGCATCCGGCCCAATTTGTGCAGCATAGTTCTGCCCTTCATGTGCTCCGTGCGGCCATTTCGGCTGCTTGCTCATTCCAGCCTGTGCTTGCTCACGCAAACCAATCAGGCACGAACCGGTGGGTTCATTAAGCAGAATTTAAGCTCAATTTTGGATTGATGTGCAGAAAATGGAGTCTTCTCTCCAAGCACGTGTGTTTGTCTCCCCTCCCACTGCAGAAGCGGAGTGATGATCTTGCATGGTGATGGGGGAGACAACCAAGGCGACAGCAGGGGGTTCTGCGAGAACTCTGCGCCATCCGGTGGAAAGAAAGAAATGCAGGCAGACTTTCCCATGTCCTTCTGAGGTCGTTTTGGCTGAA
Organism: Varanus komodoensis; assembly: GCF_004798865.1. NCBI lineage: Eukaryota > Metazoa > Chordata > Lepidosauria > Squamata > Varanidae > Varanus > Varanus komodoensis. The sequence goes on from NW_025336059.1 coordinate 7,360,770, forward strand.
ATCCTCTGCCCTTTTACCCAGGTGTATGCTGCACTGGATTCAGTGGGGCTTACGTATAAGAAGATCACTCTATTAATTTTTCTATTTCCACACTCTATGATCTTCAACTCATTCTCATCTTATTACTCATGGGGTTGTTGACCCCTTCCCCTGCCTCGCCTCGCCTCCCCTTCCCCTTCCCCTTCCCCTTCCCTTCTTGGCATACTTAGGTGGTCAACTGGTGCCTGGATCATACCACTTCTCAATTTAGGTAGGGCTCACATAACTGAATAACCTTTCATATACTTCCCAGTTTCCTGTATATAGAAATCTGGCAAGACTAGGCTAAATACGAATGTTTACAGACAACTAATTCTCATTTTTTATTAGGGAGGAGTCCTACCTACTGTCAGAACTAGTACAGCACTAGGCCAGGTGCCACCTGTGTGAGAACACTGTGGCGTTTCTGCTGCTACCCAAGAGATCTGGTGCAGTTTGTAGAAGACATGGGAGAAGGTATAGGGAAGAGTGTGTGAACTAAGCATAGCCCAGGGTATGGTCTGGGGCACATAAAACATCCAGCACGTTGAAGCTAAGCAGATCAGAGGCTGGCCTGAGCTTGGAGGGGAGACCACCGGGGAACCACATGTAGCCTCCTTGAATTCCACAAGGGGAGAAAGATGGTATCGAACTATAATAAGCAATTAAATAAATTGCACAATTTGAAGGAACCTGAAGGTCATCTAGTCCTGGATGCTAGGTTGCAATAAAGCGACGTGCGTGAAACATAAATATCTGAAGCGCTCCTATTCCCACCATCCTGTCCACACTGATCTGGAGGCCAGTTCCCATGACTCTGGTGGCTTAACTTGGGACAGGCATACTGCACATGTCATTAAGGGCCATGCTTTGCCTTGGCCCAGTGCAATGCATCCTTCAGAAGGTTTTAGCAGATGCACTTCTGTGTGGGGATGCATATTTGAACAAACACCAAAGTCTCAGGGGCATGGATGCAATCCACACTGGGATGTTACCATGGCACTTCCCAAGCAAGCAAGCAAGCAAGCAAGCAAGCAAGCAAGCAAGCAAGCTATAGATGCCTCCATCCACAGAGGACTCACCTGAACTGGCCTGGGGTGTCTGCGTTTTAGAAAGAAAGACCCCCATGGAGCTGAACGAAACCTTGTGGGCCTGGAAGGGAGCATGGGAGAGTACTTAGTACACAAGGATCCCTCTTGTTCCCCTCCCTTGCCTCGAAGAGCTTAGACTTTATCCAGCTAGGGCTGAATTTGCACCTTGCTGGCTAGAATGGAAACTGCTTTCATCTTGAAATAAAGTACAGATTTGCTTCGCTGTTCCCAGCAGTTCTCGGTGCACCCTGCTCTTAAGTGGGGTTGACTTTCCTCTTTTATGTTTCCAAATGGATGTTTGTATGTTTCCAAATGGATGTCCATGAGAGGTCGTTGAGGCCCCATCGGTGTGGGTGTTCAAGGATAGGCTGGATGTGCACATGGTGGGCACATCGTGAGCGGAGCCGGCTGGAGCCGGGGGTCAGCCTAGATGGCCCGGGAGGTCCTTCTGACTCCCTCTGTTTCTATGTTTCTACGTTTATCTCTACCGACTTCACTCCAGCCAAAAGCTGGGATTCCGCCTAAAGCAATTAATCTTCTGGTCCAGATGTGCAAAAGAGGAAGCCTCTGGTTGCAGGGGCAACTCCTCCAGTTTAGAAAAAAGGAAAAAAATCAGCCCAGGAACAGAATGTATTGTTCTGGCCACTTAAGCCGCATTCCAGGGATGCGCCACCAATGGGTGCTTAAAACCTTTTGTATTTTCTTCCTGGAAGGCAGTTCTCTGGCAGGTCTCAGCTGGCAAACTGTGAGGCCTTCAGCAAGAGGAGGATGAAGAGCGAGGGCCTGAAATTCTGGGATGTTTTGGTGGGCTGAGAACAGGTTTTGTCAGACCAAAGATGTTTCCAGGACTCAGTGGTGCCGCCAACAAAATGTTTGATTGTCCATCCCACATTTTAGCTACATGGTGTGTGGAAATGCTCCACCGTTTGGTCTGTCCTCTCAGCATTCAGCTTTGCCAAATGTCCAAAAAGTTGCTGTTATGATAGAGGGAGAAAATTTCCACCCTATAGACTTTGTCCATACTCCGGCATAACTTGGTACACCACAAGAACCTTCCTTGAATATTTTTCTAAAGTAAAAGCAAGCAAAGAAAAAACTGTGCTTTCCTTTGCGACCTTTCCTTATTGCTCCAGCCCCTTGGTCATTTGGGCTGAACCAAGTGTGCATGATTCCCCCACCCATATCAATGAAAAGTTCATAGCCCACTCGGATCCATGTCACTCACAGAGCAGAAGACAACTTGTCTGTGGCAGCCTTGAGTTCATAAGAAAAAAAGCAGAAAAGAAAATACACCTTAAACAGTGTACATCAGTGCCCTCCTTTGAAAAGCCCAAATTCCAGATGGGATGATGCTCTTTTCAATGGGAATAGAGCTCATCGCTTCGCCCCTTAAGGCCTGAGTTTCTGTCCGGTACCAAGAGGTAAATGCATATTTCTATTCTGAGTGCAGCTCCTTGCACTGATTCCCTTGTGCATTGTCTTTGCTGTTTACAAATTAATATTCCTGCTACAAATTCCGTCTTGACAGTTTCATCTGTCTGTCGCCGGCAGCTCTTCTCACTGTTGGCATCAGTACAACCTACATTAGTCCAGTGAAATGTCACAGGTTAGCTAGCATGGTGCAAGCGTCACTTAGCGCTTGTGGCCGATCACCAGAGAACCCGTCCCTCTCCCCGCTCTGACCTTCACTGCTCGGAACGGCAAAATCCTCAACCAAGAGCACAAAATTCTAGGGTTGCAGCTTCCGAGCTTATACGAGCTGGTGTGTGACAAGCATGGATCAGTGCAGTCATGAAAGGGACAGATCAATCCGCAGACAGCTGACACCTCAAGATTTCAGATACAAAACGAGGCCTCTGTTCAGAGATTCAGGGCAGGTGAGGGTCTCAAAAGGAGTGTGAGCTTAATGGAGCTGCAGAAAGAGAAGGCTACCAATTCTCCCAGAGAAGCGGGAAGGCTGGTTTCTTGTCGTATGCTTTTCAATTCAGATGAAGGCCAGTTTTAAGGCTGCCTGGAGCACAGCCAGAATGTGACAGACAACATTTTTTGGAGAGAAAGACTGAGTTCTCATTTTCTCTTCTTTTCTGAGACGGTCCCTTTCTTTTCCTCTGCTTATTCCTTCTAGGAAAACAAGTCCAGTTTGCAGAGTTTCCACTGAACATTTTCTGCTGGTGTGTGTGTGTGTGTGTGTGTCAGCTGCCATTTTTCCTCTGCAGTGCGAGGGAAGGACACCCGGAACAAGGCATGTCAGAGAACGGTGATGAGCGACAGCACATCCTAAAACAGTCAAGAAAAACCTTGCTATTCTATGTGGACCCCACCCCAAGATGCTGTTGGACAATTTTTCATCCACAGAGAGAAATGTTTTGAGATGGGCCTTTCTGCCCACAATAGAGTGGAAGATTGTGAAAGCCCATTGGGCATGTGGACTTTATGGCTTGGTGTCAGAAACTTTCCTAGCTAATAATTCTGATTCCGACTCCAAAGCCTTAGATCCATGCAAGATGTAGTCTATTTTGGTCTTTCTACATTCAGGCAAATACATATTTCATTCAGCAGTTAAACTTACATCATCTGTATGCAATGTAATTCAATAATGGAATTTTTCTGTTTGAAGCAGTTCATTTTAAACATTTTAAATAGCTGGAATGCTTCTTCTTTAAAGTTCACTTTTGCTATTACGCTCATCATTTAAGAAGGTGCATCTCTGTTTGGTTGGAATCTGAGTATTGATTTGCAAATCTGTATAAATGCGTAGGTAAAAGTGGAGTCAATATTCTGCAGTTTATATTAAGCAGAGAAACAAGCTTACCAGAACTGGGAAGCAAGGAGGGTATCCCCTGACCTGGTCTTTTTGCTATCAGTTTCATGCCATCCCAAAATTAGGGCATCCCATTTCATCGTATTGATTAATTGCAAGCTTTAATTCTCTGTTTGGGTGTGTGTCATAGAACAGATCATAGTGTGCCATAAAATTCATGTACTACACTGTGCAGCCTGACATTTTATGTATTATGCTTCCATGTAGCCTGAAGTGCCTGATCCTGCCTAATCTTGGAAGCTAAGCAGGGTCAGGCCTGGGCAGAAGTGGGATGGGTGACTTGAGTGTATGATTCTATGATTATTGCTGCCAACTGCCTAGAGAGCTTTGGCTATGGGCAGTATAAAAATGTAATAATAATAATAATAATATTTGTAGGATGTTCATAATTTCTTAGACCTCTGCATTATAGGACATTTTCTGATCCCTTCTCTCAGCTGCTGACTTTTGGAATATTTTACATGCATGCACCAAAGAACAAAATGTGTCCTTATGAAGATATGTCAAAGAAGGTGCGAACCCTGCATTAACTGCTCACTAATTTGGGAAACTGTGTGTACGAAGGGTTCTCCAGAGAAGATGCTCAGGAGGAGTGTGAGAGCCAGCCCACTTTGGAAGGGGTTTGGGGAGTGTCAGAGGAGGAGGGGAAGCTTTGCTGAAAGGCGAGGAAGGAGTGGAAGTTTCCATTTGGAGCCAACCCATTCCATGGCAGATGCTTCTCCTTCATCTCAAAGGGAATGCGACTCTGGTTTGTAGTCTTCTGCAAGCAGCTATGTTTCCATAAATGCGCTGTGCTTCCAAGGTTTTGTTGGAGTCCACCGGAGAGGGAAAGTGGCAACCGGCTCATGGCAAAAGCTCTCCCTTTGAGCTCTCCGCACATACATCAGGGGGCTTGGAGAGTGGGGAACAGCAGAAGGGGGTGGGGGAGACTACACAGCCCCCCACACCTCTAAGTCTGTAAAGGTTCATGTGTGTGTGTGGGGGGGGGGCGATGTTAACCATCCCATTAAGGCAGACAAATAGAAAACAAGCACGATGCTCACTCGCCAGGCCTCCCCAAGTTGCAAAGATCTGCGCGGACGTGTTCCAGTTCGCAAAGGTACCTGCGATCTCGCTGGCGTGCCTGATGGACTCGGAGCTGTTCCATCTCATTCTCACAGAAAATCACCTCCTTGTCAGCCAGGGAGTTTTGACAAGCTTCCTTCACGTACGCTAATGTCCTAAGAGCTCCATTTGAGAGTTTTCTATGGAAGTGGAAGCACGGGTACTTGCTTTTTTAAAAGGGGGGGGGGGCATTTCCCCATCTCTGACACTCTGGTATGCTAATGCATCAGCTCCCTGCATTTTCATTTTCAACAGGGACTAATTTAAAAGAAATGACCAGCCTCCCAGTGGACTTCAAAGCAAGCATTTGATGAGTTTTAGCAGTTTCAGCAAGCTCTAATTTGAATTTCAGAGTGTGCCATGCAATTTTCCTAGTGACATTCAAGAGAGATGATCGCACTAGCTCTTTCTGTCAGTGGAACAGCCTTCTCTTGCTGTGTGCCACTGATCTGTTATGGCGAGACGGAGGAAGAAGAAGGGAAGGAGAAACTCTGAGAGACGCTTGGGGACAGAGCAGGGGGATGAGGGGAGAGAGTTCGGAGAGAGAGCTCAGGGAACCGAACCGTCACCCCTTCTCCAGAGCCATCTGTGAAATATTGGAAGGGCGAGAATCAAAACGCTGAGGTTGCCCATCCAAAGTCACCACAGCACAACAGCCCGTATCTCAGAGTTGAACGTTAGCGGTAAGATCAGAAGCTGCAGGCTGTGAATTGCGGGTGGAGGGATTTCAAAGCAGAGAAATATATTTATTCATTTAGAACATTTTTATCCTGTCCTATACAAATCAATTGTCTCAGGACGTCTTACAATATAATATAAATAAACAATAAATATAAACAGTCTACAACTATAATAACAAGATAAAATGTGACTGAGGATAATATCAATAAAACCAGATTAACCTTATTTAAGCTTTAAAATACTGGGTAAATAAAAAGGTCTTGACCTGGTGCCAAAAAGCATATAAAGTCGGCGCCAGGCGGACCTCTCTGGGGAGCGCATTCCACAGTCGGGGCGCCACTGCAGAGAAGGCCCTCCTCCGGGTGTTTGCTCTCCTAACTTCCTTCAGGGAGGGTTCCTGGAGCAGGGACTCTGCCCCAGATCTTAGTGGGCAGGAGGCTGTACAGGGAAAAAGACACTCCTTCAGGTATCCTGGTCCCAAGCCTGGTCCCTGGTCTCTGGTTATAAGAAAGATGAATGGAGGGGGAGACCAGAGGGGCTGTAGCCTCGAACCGGCTGAGACCAGACCTTTGTAAGCAGCATTTTAGCGGTTTTGGACACTGATGAGGCACCCTCGTTGTAAGACGAGGGTGGAGAGCCTGCTTTTCTGCAGCTACTGGCCTGCAACTCCTATCATCCCCTCATATTATATAGGCGTGAGAGGACCTTTGTTATTCTGTCCTGTATTTCATACCTCTGGAATACCTGTTGAACTCAGAGAAGTGCTCAAATTAATCCAAATTCGGCATATGTAGTTCATCTGATCTCTCCATTTTTTCTCTTCATTCATCTCCCCAACCTGAATTTCAAATGCGGAACAAATCCACATGAAAGGCATGTGCATTATTGCCAGGGAACAATGCTGCAGCGGATGATCCCTCCACAACCCGCCTTTGAGATAATAAAATATTTAAGGAGGCAGAGGAGGACAAACTTCAGAACTTCCCCTCGGCCTGAGATGGAAGCACTTTTCCTCCTGCAAAGCACACGGAAAGAGGTGCTCCAGCAAAGTGCCTCTTGTAGAAAAGACCGTTGCACATTGCTAAATGACAAAAAAGCAATTTTAATACCATCATATGTAGAATAACCACTCTTGGTGTTATCTTGTACACAGATGTTGGAGTGTAAAATGCTGCACCAGAGGATTTTGATAGAATTCTTCAAATCTGTTTCTTTGCCGAGTTTTATCATTGATAGAATAGTACTGCAAATGGATCTTGATGCAGTTGAGCATCCAGGCGCTCGTCAAGATAATTTTGGGCAGAGTTTTTGGCGATTCTGACTGCACAGTTACAGCAGTGGCAGAGAAGGAATGAGAGAGAAGTAAGTGAAGAATTGGAAGGACACATCGCTCTGCATCAAATCGGGAAATGTTAAAAATGGGAGCAATAGAAAATCCTTAATGCAGCAATTCCATGTTGGGAGGAAAAAGACAGTTTGAGAGCTCTCCCTGCACCTCGGCCCAGCAACTGATGGTGACATGCCAGGCAGGGCATGAGAACGTGGTTTATGGGGGCTTGGAAGATGTGAAGTCACCAGAAGCCAGTGGGGCCAGAACCTCCGCAGGGGCCTCTTGGGGAGGCTAAGGAAGAAGAAGGAAGCCCTTTTTTAGGTACCCAAAATTTTATTCCCCTTTTTACCATATGATGCTGCACCTCTGAATGAAGCTTAGTTGCGGTGGTGGTGGGAGGGACTGTTACTATATTGTGCTTTATGGCATTACAGTATTTGATAACTGGGTTGATGTGATTTTATTATATGTGCTTTTATTAATACGTGTTTCATATGGTATTTTTCATTTGTAAACTTCCCAGGGAGCCTCTGAGCTGATGAGCAGTGAAGAAATGTAAACAACAACAGCAGCAGCAATTCAGAAGGAAGGAATTCCTGGGAAGGGATTCAGAAAGGCAGCTTTAGAAGCTCTTTGGAAGCTTAATAGGAATGTAAGTCTGAAAGCACTCCTTTGCTGCAACATCTCATCCACCCAACAGCACTGTGAGGTAGGCTGGGCTGAGAATCAGGAACTGGCCCAGAGACACCCAGTGAGCTTCCTGGCCAGGTGGGGATTCAAACCTTCATCTCCTGAATCCCAATTACTAACCATTATACAGCACTGCTTCTCACTAATTGTTTTAAGCAAAAATCTGTTCTAGTTTTACACATTTGGTCATTGTCTAGTGCTCAGCTAATGACACTTCAAGCCTTGAGAGAGCCGTTCAAACAGATGGCATTCAGTTTGTCCTAGTAAACTGCAGATTTGGGGAGGAGAGGAGCAGTTTTATAGGATGCTCTGAGCCGAGAATGCGGCATGCATTGTACAGGACCCGCCGGGCCTCAGAGCTTGGGCAAATCCTCTCTCTTCCTCATCTCTCATCAGCCTTGCTTCCTTTGCAAGGGAGGAGGTCTGGGTGCAAACAGGTGATGGTGAGAAAGGACCCATGCTGTGGGGCCCATGTTCCATTTCCTGCCTCGCACCGCGCCGGTGAAAACTGTCATTGCTAATTTCATGCTTCTCCTTACATCTTTAACTTCCCCTGTCACAGACAGCTTCATTTCCCAGCCGCCTCGTGCGGGCTGAAAGAGGAATTCAAGGTCTCGAAGAGGCTTGCTTTCCCATTTGCAGATATCTCGGTGCATTCTGCCACACTGAACCCAATCCAGGCAGCTTCGACCCGCCTCGGCTGGGCTTCCCACAAAACCAGCCACGCGCTCGCCCCGCTCGGCTCGCCCAGACGCCTTCTGTCTGCACGGGGACCGGCGTGCTCAGATCCCAGGGGTCACTGGTGACAGGGAGATGGCGAAGACGGCCGGAGTTTTGTCAGTCGTGAGGCACCCCATGCATCCGAATGAGCTCTCGCCCCTGGGAAATCCAGGCAGAGAGCAAACCAGTGGGGCAGTGACAGGAGCTGTTTGTTTCAGCACTCCTAAATGCTTATATCCCACTTTTGTGCTTGGCATGTCCAAATCGGCTTACAAAATCTCAAATCCCATTAGCCACGCAAAATCAAATGCAAGAGGTTCCCACCGCAGGGATCGCTTTCCGTCTGGGCAGCCGCAGTGACCCTCCAATTCCAGCCTCCGCGTCTTGGTTTGCAGCTCCCTCTTCTGCCCACTGCAGGTTTGGGGAAATGGTCCAGCCATCCAATTATCCTGGGAAGAGGACTGACTCCCGCCTTGTGTAATTTGGGGCACAAAACTTACAAGGGTGGGATCCGTATATGTGATCCTACAGTCCTTGCTGCAACACTCCTATATAAAAATATTTTTAAAAATTTAAAAAATCAGCTCCTCCACCACTCACTGTAACCATCACTTTTGGGGGTAGTGGCACCAAAGGCCAGGCCAGGCCAGGCCAGGCATTCTTGACTCCGTGTGCGTCTACAAACATTCCCTTTGCTTTGTGAAGCAAGCAAGGCAGATAGTGGTGAACACTGGGAAAAATGTCTCCATAGGACAGTGGGACAGGTGACCTGGGGTGTGGACTCTCAGTCTAACTCTGGATTGGTGCTGGAGCACCAGAAAGATCACCTTCATCCATGCCTGCTACCCGAAATGTAAGATCCCCATCAGAAGCCGTGCTCCACATGCCCCGCAAAGCAAAATGAGGTTGTTGGCTCCTAAGGCAGGGCCTTCTTGCAGGTGGCACCCCAGCAGTTGAATAGCCTTTGTAAAGAGACATGCCGGATACCCAGAAAGACTTGCCTGGTGGTTATTTCACTGCCGGGTAAACACCTTCTTATTCCCCCAGTTCTTTTAAAACTGGTGACTCCTAAGACCTTTCCTTAAAAATTCACAGTTCTGCCCGTCAAGGGTTGTTGCTGTTGTCACTACTACTGCTGCAAATGTTATTAATGCTGATCGGTCTTTCGTTCTCTCGGCTCCCTTCCTGCCTCTGCATTCCAAGGCTGCCCCATGAGCATCTGGATGGCTTAAGGCAGGAGTTGCACCATCCCCTCGCATCCCCAGGCAAGCCCAAGACCCACCGGCTCTGTTCACCCCACCATCCTGGCCTTCAGCTGCCTCTTCGATCCCCCAGCATGACCCCCATCCGGGGGCTTCTGGAGAAATTAAAAGGGCACGTGGGATCCATTGCTTGGGGTTGACGCTCTGCCTGCCGCCGGGTGGGCTTCCCAGAGCCAGACCATGGCAGCACATTCCTCCTGAGGGTGCTTTCTCTAGGGCAGAGCTGGCCCTGATCTGGGGAACAGCTCAGGAGCTGAAGGCCCTGCCCCTCAAGCCTTCATGCGATGCTCCAGCTGCGCTCGGGGGGGGGGGGCAAAGGGCCGTGGCTGCAATTATTAATCGCATCAGTCTTTCCTCTTCTCTGCTGCGAACAAGCAGTTCTTCACTGCAACGTGTTGGTTTTGGTTCTTATCTCTCATTGCTGCATTTTAACGGTGTGCGAGTCATCCATTACCTGGGAAAGTAAAGAAGCAGGTCTACTCATCCTCTCTACCGTGGCTATAAAGCTCGAGAGCCCTTGGGGCAGGATATCTTCCCACCCAGAGGCTCCAATGCCATACAGGGAGCACATAGCTTTGCTGTCCTTCAGGCCAGGCCAGCTGGGTTTCCTTCACGCTACGCTTCCCCAGCTACGTTGCAACGGCCCCCTGTCAAAGGCAAGCAGATCCTCGGCTGGGAACGTGGGCTTCAGGCCGCAGCAGGTCCTTCCGTTCCCACCTGCCCCTTCCCCAGTTCCGCCTGGACTCAGCCAGGCCTCTCTGCTTGTGCAAGTGAGCTCATTCCCAGTGCTGGTGGCTTTGGCTGCTGCCTGCTTGGCTTCGGGCTGGTTCTGAGAACCACTAGATGGGTCAGCCCACAGCTTGCTGCTTCTTACATACGATCTATCAAGCACTCATCTCCGAACCTGGAAGGTAGGGGGATTGCCCAGAGACTGGAGAATTAGCATCCTTTTCTCAAAAATCCCTGGGCTCCGTCAAGATTCACTCCTGGGACAGACCTATCCATGCACGTGGCTGACCCAGTTGATGGCTGCGCGGTGGGTGCAGGAGAATCGATGCTAGCAGGACAGTGGATGGACGCAGGACGAGGTGGAGTCGTTGTGGGTGAGTGACCACAAGATGAAGCTGGCGGGATGGAAGTGGAGCTTGAGATAGATGTTTGGAGCAGAATTGTTTTGGGGAGACACCGGCTGATGAAGTGATGCTCCTAAAATACGGAGGGTTTAGACCTGCCAGTGAGCCCAGATGGACGCAGGTTCTGGCATTGGGCTGCATCAGCACAGGGACGGTAGGCAGAGACCAGGTAGCTATTTCAGAGCTCAAAAATCCGGACCAAGGATGGTCTGAGGCAAGTTCCTCAGCAGTCTGGCTGGAGCGCAAGAAGAGGCAGCTTCTTCCAGCAGTCCCTGGCACTCACCTTGAGTAGGACACCCCTTCCTGGAGCATGGGCGGCCCTTGACCTGGGGCCTGGCATTCCATCACCTCTCCATGACCGCTTGCCGTGAGGAGCAGGCTGCGCCTTGGGGAACAAGGGCACCAGTCTGCTGGGGGAATTCGGTGCAAGGGCGAAAGTCCCTGGCGGTCCCCACATGGCGGCTTCAGGGACCTGAGCCTGAGAGGAGCCCCTGTGGGCCCCAGGGGCTGAGCGTGGCCTCCAGCGCAGGGTCCAAATCTGGAGCTTCAGTGGGGCTGCTGGCCCTTCTTGCACTGAGCCAGCATCCAAGCCTTGGTTGCAACCTCAAGGATGCAATCTCTTCAGAAGCCGTCGGTGCTTTGGATTCAGGACGCTTCACCGGGTGGAGAGAAGCAAGCCCAGGCCATGGGCTGGAGCCGCCCTGCACGAGAAGATGGCGCCCGACCGGAATCGGCATGGATGCCTCCCCAGGCGCTTCCCGGGATGCAGGTGGCAGGCCAGCTCCCCTCTAATCCCCCCGACCGTGTCAGTGCAGCTCAGCAGATGCCACCGCGAGCCCCCTGGAGTCGGTGCGGCACCAATGACTGCTTCCATGAAATCGCTCTGACATTCGCCCCTTTCTAATAAAGCTGTCAGAAGCACCCCCTTTATCTCCCAGCCTACCAGCCTCACTTGCCCTCCGTTTCACCAGATAATCTGCCTTTTAAAAACAGATTTTCTGCCAGCTCATTGAAAGTTCAGTCCCATCTAAGCTCCTGACAAAAGGAGGGTGGGAGGAGATCAGTGCTCAGAACGCTTATTTGTGCCATTGCCCCCAAATCCTGGAGAATTTAATTGAAATGTTTCACGGGAAGCTTGGAACATCTCTCCGCTTTCTAGGCCAGGCAGCAGCGGTTGGGGCCCACCGAGCCAAGCCAGGGCTGCCCACCGCTTCGCTGGTGCTGGGGTGGCGGGAACTCATCTGGCTCGTATTTGGTTAACGACATATCAAATTCCCACTTCCCAGATGAAGATGCGAGCAAGAAAATGGTTATCCTTTGATGCGTTTGCACATCTCGGAGTTTTGCAAAATGGTTCTCTGATGAAAAAAGCACACACACACACACACAGGCGTACGCACGAGTGGAATTCAGAAATGGATATATGCCGAAATGTATCTATGCTGGGAAAATGCATAGCAAGATATGTGCATCAGTGGGAAGAAATACAAAAAGTCTTGTATAATGGAAGACGGCTTGCTAAGAGCCATCAATTAGGTAAAGCTGCATACAAAACTGCATATACGAGAAGAAATGGACATGAAACTCTTCCACGCAGATTTTTTAGAAGTTGCAAGCTGAAACAAAATAGGACAGAACAAGCTGACGCCTGGAAAGGCAAGAAGGCAAACATGGCAGATGTATCCAGATCTTGTTGGACTATGACCTCCATTATCCCTGACTCCTGGTGATGCTGGGGCATATGGGACCTGTAGTCTAATGACATCTGGGGGAACATAGATTTCCTATTCCTGGTATAGAGCAATGTGGGAATAAAAGAATAGTTGTGCTTTGAGATCTTCCAGTGAAGAACTCCTTCAGGTAGTTTTCTTATCAGGAATATATTATTCAAAAAGAGAAAAGATGTTTTCAGTGGTGGAACCCAGTTAGGAAAATTCCATCTAGAGATGTCTGTCTGGTGCTAATATAACAGTCCCTTTGGTGCCCTTTAATTTAGCTATACATTTTAATCTCTTGGGTTTTATTTCTCAGTGCTTGAAAAAGACAAAAGACAGCAGCGCAAAAGTGTATTAAAGAAAAATCAATAAATGCTCAGTTTTATGCATATTCTAGGAGGGTTTGTTATCCTTCTGCCTTCGGGGGGTTTTCCAAGCAGGTTTATAAATTTGCCAGAAGCTTGGTTTAATTTTTCACATTTTCTAGTGTAAAACTCAGTATATATTTAGCTTCTGGTTCAGGATGGAATAAAAATTCACAACACTCCGTTTCTCACTGGGCAGAACCTGAAAGTTTTTATTTGACTTCATGGAAATCTTGGCCTATGTTAAGCTCTTTCTTTGTCCGGGATTTGATGCCACAACATACAGACAGAACATCAGTTTGTGGGCATCGTTCGAATCTCTGTGCACACAAAGTCTTATGTTGTGACCTATCATAATTAATTACAGAAAATTGCTCAGGATCTTTTGGGAGTCTGTTGAATTCGGTCTCCTATATTTCTTTGCATCAGCTTGTTTCTTCTGATAAAATTTAGTACCTAAAAACTTTTACTTTTATTTTGATTTACCTTGGAGCACTTCTTGGTGTTTGTTTGACTTCGGCATGGGTTATTTCAGTGTTTGTGACTGGCCCTGGATTTTCTATGGCATGTGCCTAAACTGTCAACTTATCTTTACCGGAGATTCATAGCATCTTCTTAGATCCCTGGCAGGTTGTTTTAAAATATGCCTCATTAGCACCATGGTGTGACCACGCTTAGCGTAATGTGTGAAATTCTGATCACCGCACCTAGAAAAAAGACGTTGCCGATTTGGAAAAAGCACAGAAGAGGTCAAGTAAAATGACTGAGGGTCTGGAATAACTCCCCTAGAAGGAACAGTTCTAACAGCTTAGCTTCGATTGTTTCGCTCAAAAAATAATAATTAAAAAGGTGTGTAAGAGTAGGCATGATCAAAATGAACAGAATGATGGATGATGTGAAGAGAGCAGATGAGGAGGCATTGGTCAACCTGTCTCATAATACTAGAAACATCAAGCTCATCTCTTCACACCATGGAACTCACTCCATGAAATCTTCACACCATGGAACTCACTGCCACATGGTCCGGTGGTGACCACCATTTTGGATGCTTTTCGGGGAGGATTGGGCAAATTCCTGGAGGATGAAGCTATTCATGGCTCCTAGTCCTGATGGCTCTATGCTGCCTCCAGTTTCAGAGATAGTGTGCCTTTGTACACCAGTTGCTGGGGAACATGGGTGGAAGGGTGCTTTTGCATTCGTGCTAATCGGAAAAACCCCGTAGGTGTTTGCAATAGGTAATAGGAGACACAAAACTTCCAGCTGTCAAGGTGTGCTGCAGAATGGCCAAATCAGGGTCCAAATCCAATCCAGGGCATTCCCCTGATTCAACCCGAACACATTTTATTTTCCCCAAATTCATTCTGAAATCTAGAATGCTCACCTCTTGCCACTTCCATGATGAAAGTACAGTGGGATGCAGTTATCTCCAAGCTCATGGGATCCTAGAATCAAAGAGCCAGAAGGGTCCAGAAGGCCATCAGGTCCAAATGTAGGACACTAAGTTACACCATTCCAGCTCAGGTGATTCTGTGCATCCAGTGGAGGGTGGAAGGAACATGGTGGAACTTGAAGGAACATGGACTTTCCTTGCCCTTCCAAACACTTAGATTATGTTGGCTCTTAAGGGGTTGACCCCTACTGGCCAGAAGGAAGGGCTCGGACAAGGGATGTGTGAGGGATCTGTTTGGGAGTGGGCATCCACTGGATCTCCTGGGATCAGCTCCCCATACTCTTGACTGCTTTGCAGCAGCCTTGAACCCGAATTCTTGTTGCACACACACAGAGTTTGTGGGGTGCTCATCATTGACTGCCAGCAGCACCCCTCTTCTGAGATGGGATATTATCCCTTCGTAAAGACCATCCTGATCCATGAATCGTGGCTCTCACATTTCTGATATTTGTGTACCACGCTCTTTGCATTTGTGTCTCTCTCATTGCACATGGAAGTGGTGGGAGGGGGAAGAGAGAGAGATGGTTTGCCGACATCGAAAACCTCGGCTGAAGAACAGTGCATGCACTCAACTTGCTTCTGGGAGAGACGTGGGTCGGTCTGCAGCGGGGAGGGCTGGCAGACACGGAACGGCTGTGCAAAGCTTGTGTGGGGATGCGCCAAACACGCCAAGTGGCAGCTGAAACGCATGGTCTCTGCTCCATAGAAGGAGCCTCCAAATAGACGGAGCCCAAGGAAGACAAAAGCTGTCCTTTCCTGGGAGAGGCCGTGACTCATCTCACTGAAAGCGAGGGAAGGCTAAGGAAGCCGGGGGACCAGGCACAGCAGTGGATGGAGCAGAGCTGGGGGAAGCACAAGCCCACCTGGCTGGCTGAAGAACGCTGTGCCAGCAGGGGAGAGAGCTTGCACGCTGGACGGCGCCATTAAGGGAGGGTGGCTGTTTCAGCCCACAGGGCTGGTCTTGCAAACGTACCAGAATTATTAGTGGGGAAAGTTGCAACGAAGCCATCTTTTCCCATCTCTCTGAGAAAATATGGATTGCCATTAACAACGCTTCCTAGAGGGCTTAGGTGTTTAGTTAGGTATTTCTAGGCTCTGGACTCCAAGGTTTAGACCACCATCCACGGCGTGCCTTTGGGAGCGTGTGCTCTTTCACGTACCTTGAAATCAGTTTGCCCTCGCTGTATTCAAGGATCCGCCTGTTCACGTTGCTTCATGGGGTCCTGAATTTCTGCCCCAAAATCCTGGTTTGTTTCTGGGGTCAATCTGAGGCACTAGTTTAATCTTTTAACTGCATGGGACCAAGGTCCTTTAAGAACTGCCTTCTCCCATATTGACCTGCCTGGGTTTTAAGATGTTCTTCTCTCTTTGCCGTATCCCATTAACTGCAGAGGCTCTGCTTGTGTTGATGTGGTAGAAGGAGAACCTACTGTTCTTAAGAGCGTTGGGCCAGGAATCCAGAAGACCCGATGTGTAGCCCCCACTTGGCCATGGTCACTTTGGGCCAGTCCCACACTCTCAGCCCAACCCATCTCACAAGGTTGTTATGAGGATAAAATAAAAGAGGAGAAGACCCTTGTCAGCCTCCTTGAGCATCATGCAAGAGCAAGAAAGGTGGGATATAAATGCGATAAATAGATGAATATAAATGTAACGTGATGTTGATGGGGATACTGAAACACATGGGGATGAGCAGGTTCCTTTGCCTTGATGGTAGGAACAATTTGACAATGGAACTGATGGCCCGGAGGTGTCGGTGCTTCTCCTGAACTTCAGGCCTTCAAGCAGGCATGGAAGTGTTGGAGATGCTCTGGGGGAAGCAGGCAGGCTAGATGGCCTGCAACGCTTCTCCAGCTCCAAGAGCCTATGCATCTACCCGAACTCTGTTGCCATCATTGCTTGGATTTTATTGCGATCCTCTTGATGCTGAATGGAAACAGAAAAATCATGAATCCGTACAAGTGCCTTAAAGGTGGATAGATAGATCCACACACATAATTTAACGGCAGAAAAGTCCGCGACCGCTTTTAAGCGATGCTCACAGGCATTGTTTGGTACTCATGCTATAGCTACAATGTGGAGAAAATCCTCTCCCCGTCCCTCAGCACTAGAACCTGGGGTCGCCCCTTGAAGCTGGGGGGTGGGAGGTCTAGGTCAGATAAAAGGAAGAACTTTTTTCCACCACATACAGTGAACCTGTGGACTTCACAGCAGGGTGATGGCCCCCGATTTGGGTGGCTTTAGAAGGGACTTGGGCAGATTCATGGAGGAGGGGGCCACCCGTGGCTGCTAGCCTTGCTGCGCATGGGCTGCCTCCTTGACCAGAGGTGGCTTGCCTGCACACGCCAGAGGCTGAGGAGCTTGGGCAGGAGAAGGACATGCACTGATCCTGCTTAAGGGATCCTGTGGAGCTGGTTTGCCCCCAGGGTCTACCGAGTGCTGGACCAGGTGGTCCTTCAGTCTCATCCGGCACAGCCTTTCTTAAGTTCTGATGTGCACGAAGCGTTCTTCTCTGCTCCCTGGTCATCTGAAGGTCTTATGCTGTCTGTTTCTGGCACACACTGTTTACATGGTGGCACATGATTCAGGCCATGTGGATGTGTCTGTGTGGAGGTTGTTGCATCGGAAAGACCCAAGAGAGATCCAAGGAACTGGCACTTCTGTCCTCGAGCTAGAATACATCTTGTGCTAGACAGGTGAAAAGCAATTTTGGCTGCCCGGTCCCAATTGCTATTCTCTCCCATTCTTGCTGCGTCTTTCACCTGCTAATCGGAAGGTGCAGCCTGGCTCTTTATACACTTTGCCGGGGCCAACAGAAGGATATGTGAAAAGTGCGCACTTCTTCTATCAATTGCCTTCAAAGGGATTATGCACATCTCTGTGTAGTTTGGGCCTTGCTGATATTTGCATTCCCAGCATGAGCAAAAGCCCGGCAGCAAAAACAACAATTTAAATTAATTGCTCTGCATTAAGAATGTATCTCAAACAGGCGGCAGCATCCGAAATTTCTAGCTGCATTTCAGTGGATCACAGGAAGTTCTCTGAAACCTTCTCTAACCAGTGGCCTACTGAGCCCAGACTGTGCATGCAGCAGCTTCCCGAGGTCAAATTCCTGGAATCTCTTTGAACTTGGAATGCCTCAGTTGGGAGATGAAGGAGGTCCTGGCCCATTTCATCCAGTGAATTGGTGCTTTGCTCCAGTGGATGGATGATGCGTGGCTACAATCCCAACCCAAGATCTCCCAGTTGAGGTTCTCCTGGTTGTGGTTACAATGATATCTTTGTAAGCCTCATTAGGGAGCACAAATCGGTCAGTTCTGCCTCCTCTTGCATTCACATTTTGAATTCACATTCACAAGTTCTTTCCATCCCCAATAGGAGGAAATGTCAGAACCCTGAGATTTTCTGATGTAGGGAATTTGGGGAGAAACATAGGAACTTTTGGAGAGACACTTTCTGGTTCTCTCTAAATCTGAGTTTCATTTCAATTTAGACGTTCTTTGAATTAATCCATTTGGTTCAGGAAGCCCTCTTCTCATTTTCCTGTTCTGCTAAATCATTAACCGAAATGTTAAACATGATTCTGAGGCTTAAATCAGCACAGGTCATTGCAGATCAAATGAATTCACAATAAAATGTATTGCTTCACTTTTGTGGAATCTCCTTTAAGAAATAAAGAGGGGAAGGGAAGGGAAGGGAAGGGAAGGGAAGGGAAGGGAAGGGAAGGGAAGGGAGCAAGAAAGCCAGCCAGCCAGCCTCGAGCTTGGTGCAAAGCTTATGCACTTAGACAGAAGCCTACAGATTTGTTTTTTGAGCACCAGACCTACTCATCTTGCCATAAAAAAATCTTTTCCAGCTTCTCCCAAGTGTTCTTCCTTTGAACAGTATAATTTGGGTGAAAGGAGTTACTTTGTTAAGCTGGGGATTAGAAATCGTGTCCTGTTTTCTGCCAGGCCCCGTCTGCCTCCACCTGGGGCAAAGCAGTGGTCCCCAGCCTTCAGTGCCGAGATGTAGCTTTCCTGACTGTTGGCAATGTTGGATGGCGATGCTGGAGTGGTCATCCAACATCTGGGGATCCACAGCTGGACATCACTGCCTTCAGCAATGCATGGACAAGACGGGCATTTCGACTGAGCTCCGAGAGGGCTGCTGCCCAGCCAGTGCTGCCGTTTCCACTTTGTGCAAGAAGGTCAGAGCCAAACTATGGGGAATCCTAGCTGGCATGCCCTGCTCTTCCAAATTGGGCAGGGCTCACTGAGGGTCCTACGCCAGGGGCCCCCAAACCCTGGGAAGAGGAGGAATTGCAGCACTTGGCTTTTCCAGGGTGAGTGAGGGTATTGCAAGAATGCTTTCTTTTTTCCCTTCCCAAAATGTCAACCATGAGTGCCATATCGCTTTTTATTTGGTCTGAGAAGGTCTGTGCTATACAAGAAGCTGCATTCCCAGCACCCGGCTATTGTGCTGACCATAACTGGGGCTCCGAGTTAGAACTCGGAGGGGTCCTTGCTACGTGGGAAACACCCACACAAAATGCAGCCATCCAAACCCAGACTTCTTAAATGGGGAGAGCCCCTCATTCATGAATCCAAAATTCTTTCCCAGAATGCCCAAAGACTCTGGAGGCAAACAGAGCCAGGATTTCTCCTCTCAGTCTACCCCATCCCTAGACAACAGGAAGAGTGGGGAGACCAGTGTGAGGCAGACGGATGCATTTGCTTCCTAAATTCCACATTTAAAAAGAGGCATTGATACCTAACACCCATGGCCAAGAAATCAGCAGATAATTCTAATTAATATATTTATTTATTTATAAAATTTGTATGCCGTCTCTGGATGGCTTACAGCATAAGTAAATTGATGACCCACTCTGGCTGCAAGTTAATAAAATACAATAATAAAATTCAATATTAAAACATATTAAAATATTGATTAAATAAAAAGGTCTCAACCTGGCACCGAAAAACATATAATGATGGCACCAGGTGGACCTCTCTGGGGAGCGCATTCCACAGTCAATATATGACCCATGAGCGCCTAAGTTATGGATTGGGACCATGTTCATTCACAGAACCCCCAACTGTATGTCTTTCCTTCCTTCCCTTTTTCATTTACACATACAGCAAAGAATAGTTGTCTATGACACAGCCCCCAATTTGTTGGGACCAGGGTGAGCGTGATTCTGTACCTCATTACCTGGGAGGAAGTCCTATTGAACAGTGTGGAACAACTTGTTGTAAATCATATTGAGCTTTAGCCACTGCAGAACTACCTTTCGCTTGTCCTTCGAAATGTATGCGACCCTGCAAGGAAGAGTCCCAATCATTGGGATGATGTGGGAATTCCATCAGAGAAAAGGAGCAGTCAGTCTGCACTTGATCCTTGCTCATTCCCGGAGTTCCTCTAACTAAATTATTACAAAGAAAACAATCATAAAACTGGAGGACATCTTTCCCACCTTGTTCTTTTGCCCGTGCAAGATGCGCTCATTGGTTCTCTGATGCTTTGGGGAATGGCATCACAGTTCCTGCTCTGAAAGAAGTTGACAATTTGATTTATTTTTGGTTTAAGATTACGTCCTGCCTTGAAGAAACTTGGTGCTCCAGGAATAAATACCAACCCAATAATGTATAGCAGAATGAATAGAACGTAGGAAGGCAGCAATGAAATACAGCGTATTTGAAAAAAAGAAATGAAACATCTGACAAAATCAGCCATTTAGAGCCAATATTTGCAAAATATACGAGGCAACTGATGGGTCACATGCCTGCCTGAATTATAATGTGGAAGGAGAAGTGATGGGTGGCCATGAGACCATGAGTACAGAGAGTCCTCTTCTGATCTCACGAAATTCTCCTCTAATTTGTTGGTGGAACACAAAGAAAGGCATACCCCGACGATCGAAAAGGCTCGCGTGTGAGGCTGTGGTCTTTGGGCAGCCTGCTCCAAAGCTGTATAGTCTTTAAGATCACAGTTGTTGCTTTGAATTATCCCCCACAAACAGTCCAGGAGCTACTTGGGCTGTTGTAACAGGGAAGTCACATGTGGCTTATAATCATTCTTGGTCAATAGGCTGGATGCAGCATGCTGGGCGAAGTTGTGTTGAAACAGGGAAATGCAGCTCCGTGGACTTCTATCTGCTTCTGAACAGAGGATGGGAAGTGGGCTGGTTTGGGGCTGCGGCGGCTTGCAGACTTCCTCATCTAAGATGTTCTGCAATTTGCAGAAGAATGGTCGGGGGGAAACGAAGGCGATTTGTGTAAAATTCACTGGCGTGTACAAATCAGAACCTGTTAAGAACACAGGGTTCGTGCAATTTGTACTAAATCAGAGCAACATGCATTAGCTTCCAATTTGTGGGAATTGGCTGATGTTTTGCAAATTGGTTTTTTTTTTAAATGTGCAAACTTTGGCCCTTCCTTCTTAGAGAAGGAAGCCTGTGAGCTAGCTCACCTTGCACCATAGCAGATTGGTGTAAAGTGAGCTAGGGCTCTGTCTAGTGATAAACCTTCGGATCGTCACCCTCTGTCAGGTTCTTCGCACGTCCCCAGTTCTGGGCCAGCTGAAGATTCTGAACAATTTTCCAAAGCGGCCAGGTCTGGCGTGTTGCAGTAGTCCAAATGATATGTATCTACAGTGGGACCTGTGAGGCCAGATCTAACATTTTCAGGACTGGATGCAGCGGATGCTTCTGGCACTGTTGAAACTTTGGCCTTAGGCAAGTTTGAATCCTGAACAGACATGCACCCCCATCCAAGAGAGGCTGAATCCCAGCTCTCTGACCTATCTTCTAATAAGGAGCTCTCCTGTCTTACCTACATGAAGGACTAGTTCATTCGACCTCATCCAGTTCATTGCTGACTCCACAGGCCAATGGCCAAAGCTGCCTTCCAGCACCACCTTTGGTAGCCGCCCATCCAAGAAAAACTAGACCCAGCATAAAATGGTGCCTGGAAGCCCCATCCCAACTGGGTGCATGAGAAGGACGCAGTGGTGAATGTCTTTGCTCGTGTGAGCATCAGCTTTCTCAGTTGGAAGAGTTTAGCTCCACCTTTGCCAGGGAAATCTCCGAGCAGTGTGTGAAGCACACCGGTAGAGAACAGAGTAGAATCTTTGTCCTTGTCTAAACCATCAGCAGCTTTAAGGAAGCAACGGGGGATCGGCAAAGGCAAGAACCAATGGCTCACCAGATGGCTGAAGGCGCCCTTCCTCAGCCCATCACATCTGCTTTCTGCCCCTTTCCTGTCCAGGAGGGACGATTCGGGAGTGCCCGGGCTTTTGCCCGAGTCTGAGAGGAGCAGCCCTGGGTCCAGAAAGCACATCCTGGCTATAAGTTTCGGTTTCTTAGCAACCACAAACAATCCGCCATGCACGGGAGCAAGGGACCGAGGAGCTGCGCAATTTGTTTTAGCCAGCACAAGCAGAGGGGGCTGCAGCTGCAGAAAGCAGCACAAAAGCAGCCCACCCCCACTCCCCAGCAGTGTGCCAGGATAGGCTCTCTCGGCACAGTGTGTGTGCTGCTCGGAGTTTGCTGTGGGGGAGGAGAGAGGGGGAAGGAAGGGGATCTCGGCTGAGCCGGTGCATCCCATTGGCTTCGGAGCTGTGACAGGCAGCCCGTCCCCTCCTTCCATGCAGCTTGCCTCAGTGTGGATGTGAGCAAATGTGGGGAAAGTGCATTTGGATGAGCCGGGCTCTGGTGACAGCTCTCTGGCAGGGGGCTTGCTCCGGCTGGCGGCCACCGCGCAATGGCCGGGACCCCAGTGGAACGGACAGCCTCCCTGGTGGTCTTCCTCATGGCACTCGCTGCCTGCCTCTCCACCACGACCAGCGAAGGTAAGCGCCGTCGGCATGAGGACGGGTGGTGCTGCCGCGGGGCAGTCCTCACGCACGGCTGGCCGCCTGGCCGCCTGGCCGGCTGGCTGCCTCGTGTGGGTTGGGCACTGCCGGGGGGACAGGGCTTCTCCCTCTGACTAAACTTCTTTCCCAACTAGCAAGCCAGAATCGGATGTGCCCGGGGACTGGGAGAGGTGTCGGTGAACTCGACTGGGGGAGCTCCTGGTGCTGGCTCCATCCATGGGAAGAGAATTTCCCACGCCCCCGAGCTTCGGGGTGCCAGGGGAGGCGAGTGCGCAGCCAGGGTCTCATGGACATCCAAGGAGATGCCTCTCGTTGTGGAGAAACTTCCAGAGATGGGAGGTGGAAGGGCAGCCAGGACATCGGTCCATCCCCTCCGCCACCTGTGATAGGCTTGTCCCACCCACATCCTGACTGGTCCTTTGCCCTGGCCCGAACTTGCGTGCCCTTGGCAACAGCCTGGCTGTGGGATCATCCCGGGAGGGTGCCCAAGGTGGCCTCCCATGCCAGCCTGTGTTGGCATCACTGCTTCTCATGCCCGGCCATTTCTGCTCAGCGCCATGGGGCTGACCACAGGACCTGCATCGTCTGTGGCTACCTGTTCCAGGGCTATCGAAGGGGCTGCGCGTACCAGCTCCTGCATCCGGAGCATCACCTGCACCCAGCTCCGCGGGGCTTTGGTGGTGCCCTTCCTCTGTCATGCAAACATGCTGTGGCAAACCGCTGTGGCTTTCCTTTACCCATCCTTGGGGCTCACTTGGGGCCTTTCTGTGCTGCGTCTAACAGCAGGTGCACAGACCACCAACAGGGGTGTTGTCCAGCGCTCTCTGCTCTGCAGGCTGCGATGCTTCGAACTTGAGCTCTTTCACTCACGCAGTCCCGGCGATTATAGCGGCCTGCAGCGAACCCGCCATCCGATCTGCCTCTCTTTTCAGGGTCTGGTTCTATCACCATCCGGCTGGATGCCTGCGAACTCTCCTCGGTGCCTTTTGTCCTAATTCCCCCATCCATCATAGCCTGTTTGTATTTTTGATATCGTGCCCCATCGTCAAGTTGCTCGTGGCAGCATTCATGGCTTTCCCCCTAGTTTTATTTTCACAACAACCCTGGGAGGTAGGTTAGGCTGGGAGAGGATAGCTGGCCCATGCCACGGGTCCCTTTGTGCATTGTGGCTTTTGCCCTTCCGGCTTCCAGATGGTGCGCCTGGCGGGGAAGCTGCTTTGGGGAGGAGGGTTCAGCACTGTGGACAGCTCCCCCAACGCTCAAAATTAGAAGGGCCCGCCACAAGGGCGTTACTACCCACCTCTGTGGAGGGGGGATTTGGACATGGGACTCCCCAGCCCCAGCCTTCCGTCCTAACCACTGCAGGCCAGTTCCGTCTTTTGCAGCTGG
Organism: Varanus komodoensis; assembly: GCF_004798865.1. Lineage (NCBI taxonomy): Eukaryota > Metazoa > Chordata > Lepidosauria > Squamata > Varanidae > Varanus > Varanus komodoensis. The sequence continues at coordinate 7,384,393 of NW_025336059.1, forward strand.
AAGGGGCAAGGCCATGCAGGTGCGTCCATCAAAGTACCCTCCATGTTTGGATGCAGGATGCCAGTTGCTGGAGGATAAGCATTGGGGAATGGCCGGTGGGTCATTCCGGGGACAACTTTCCAGAGATGCTCCTCTAGACAGACCGTCACCTGGTCCGCCAGGGCTCCTGTCATGTCCCCTGCCATGCTTCCGAAGGACGACCTGTGCATCTTACCTGGACACCGCCCTCCTTCATAGCCCCGGCCAATTCCTGGCCATCCCGGTTGCAGCTGTGCTTCCTTGCCACAGAGAGGCGGCTGGCAACCCATCCATGCTTTTGACCACTTCTCATGGGGGGTGGGCAACATGCAGCCCCCCGGCCTTTCTTCCGCTCCCTGCCAAACTTGGTGGTGGCAAAAAAAAAGCTCCAGTGGTGCTGGAAAGTAATTTGCTTCCGAGCAAAATGAGCACTTCTACACACCCTTGTTTCAAAGGGAAATGCTGCTTTTTGCCCCTGTCGTTGCAGCACTAAATTTTGGTGGCAGATCCAATGGTGGCACAGGGCAGGGGTGCCTGCAGGGTCCGGGGCTGTAGACTCCGGGATGTTACCCACTCTTGCCCCTTGAGAGACCCAGGAAGGTCACGATGGTCATGGGTCCAGAAGCAGCTGATTCCAGCTTCAGGATGTCCCATCGCCTCGGCCTTGTGGCTTAGCACGGCATTCTGTTCTGCCTCCAGCTTCTGGGCCCGTCTAACTCTGAACTGCCCGAGTCAATCATGTCACTGTGATATCGGCTTGGCTTCTGCTTAAGCAATAGCAAACTTGCTTTGCAGAATAGCTCATTTTAGTGCTGGATGGGTCTCGAGAAGGGGCCATGGAAGGCCATTTTGTCCTTGGTTCTGGGATGGTACCCTGTGAGGGTTTCATTCTGAAAGTGATGTGCTGTTAATGCCACGATGTGGACTGATACAGGGGAGGAAGGACAGACATATGGATGGATGGATCCATGACTGAGCGAAGGGTTTCCATTTTCTGGCGGTTCCTCATTTCCCAGGTTTCTTTCCCAGTCTGCTGCCCAGTTCTCGGTCCTCTGCTCCCATTTTGGACAGCATCTGTCTTTTAGGAACTGCATGAACAAAAAGCCTTTTCAGACACCCCATTTCTACCCCGCCACTGCTTGCTTGTTGTTATCCTACATTGGTGGGATCGTGGATGAGCATTCCATCGGGGCTCCCGGTTCTGGAGGGTGGAACTATGCGTCTGCCTCAGTGATGGAATCAAACAATGGGAGGACAGTCCAATGTGGGTCATGCCTGGGTCATTTAACATTGGCCCCATGACTGTGTCACACAAAGTTTTCTGTACCACCAGGAGAACACTGAGGAATAGAGTGGTTTGATCCTGCCAGCAGTGTGGTCATAAAGCCAAGAAACAGAAAGGAGATAGCTAAGGAGAACATGCAACAAACAAACCAACACCCAATGCTATCATGTGAAAAGCCAGTACGAACTCCTCCCAGTCCACTGAGGTGATCCAGCCACCAGTTCCAGTTCCCCTGATCCTTTCAGCATGAGGCGATTTGGTTAGTGGGGGTGCGTGTGTTGCATTGCTCCTGCAGAGGGTCCCACCTTCCCCAGTCCTCCAAACCTCCTGTGAAATCTTCAAAAAGTGTGTTGAGCCAAGGTGGAGCAAGTCACAAGTTAGGCTGTTGACACTGGACCACTTTGAACAGCCCAGCCACAGAAAGATAGGGCTGATGGCGTGGGTGTCTTAGAAGCTCTACCTCTAAGTCCACCTTTGTTTAGAGCATCAACCTGTGCTTGGGATCCCAAGAGTTCAGGTGACTTTGGTGACAGAGAAGCCATTTCTGGACAGATTTTAGGCTGCTGGAAACCTTGTCTGCATGCATTCGGCAGGTTTGCCCAGTATGACCAGGCAGATTGTAGGAGCTGCTTTCTGGACATTTACTCTTCAGCATCTCAACAGCTTCCAGGTAAAGATGGCAACATTTATGATGGGCACACTTTGCTCTGTCATCTCTCCTCACACAAATATTCTCAGTGTTTGGTGTGTCCAAAAGCACTGAAATGACCTCAAAGGAAGGAGCATACACAGAGCAAGAATGTCCTTGCGAACATTTGACTTGCTCCTTCCCAGCTGTCACGGAGGAGAAGTCTGTGGCTTCTAGTTGCAGGGCTACGCGGCAGCTTTCTTCTCTCTACCATTGGCTGGCAAGGATGTTTTTGTGCTCAGGTCCTGCTCGTGGGCTTCTTGTAGACAACTGGTTGGCCACTGCTCCAGAAATGGCACCAAAACCAACAGAATTGCATGATTCTAGCACTGACTTCAGTCCAGGTCTTTAGCGCAGGTTACAGGTAGCAAGAACTGATAGATGCTCATGTGCCCAAAAGCCGCTTTAGATTAAGGCTTGGTCCACATCTCCTGGACAGTGATTCTCAGTGGCATGGCAGCTGAGGAAGATGAATACTGATCCCTGGAGAGGGTGCCAGGGTGATGTACGCTGGCCTCTCCTTCCAGGCCACCGTTCTCACTGTACTTGCCTGGCATTGCTTTCCCAACTTCTGAACAATGGGCACACAATTTGGCGATTCATTGACTCCTACATGCAGTTCATAGTTCTGCATGAGCAGGGCTGCTGGGTGCATGGACACACATATGTGCAGAAAGCCAGACATGATGCTCCATCTCCGTCTCTTTCTCCATCTCTGCCCCCTCCCCGCCCCCTCCCCCTTCTCCCATTGCATTTATATCCAGCCTTTTTTCCCTCTTGCAAGGAATTTGACTTGGGTTACCTAGCTCTCCCTCACGCCATTTTTATCTTCACAACAACCCTGTGAGGTTGGACAGGTTGAACATCAGTGACTGGCCCAAAGTCACCCAGAGAGCTTCGTGGCTGAGGAGGGACTAGAACCCGAATCTCCTGGGTCCCCAGTCCAAACCACCACCCCACACTGGCACGGGGCCCCACTCCCAGGTCCTTCTGCCTGCGGAATGTTAGTTCTTTCACTTGGGATGTTTTTCTGAAGGAAACTGCTGGATTTGCCACCGTGTCTTATCCTGGTATGAGCAAACTTTTCTCCAGTTCAAATGCGTCATCTTTCACAGTAAGCCCTAAAAAACCGAAAGCACATGTAGCCATTCCTGGAGGCATTTGGAACTATTTTCTCTGCAAGTTGCTTGGCGTGGTGCAAATGGAGAAACCTGATCTGCCAATTTGTGGAGATTCCTGCCTCGTTGCTTAGTGGGAAGGGAAGAAAAGGGAAAGGGAGAGAAATGGTTCGCCTTTGTCCTTCCCATGTCAAAGATTTTGTCTGGACAAGCTGAGTGAGACCCCATAATCAGAGTGTTCTTTTTTTGTGCATAACTCAAGCTGAATGGGATGGAAGTCTAAAACGTGAGTTAGGATGTCACTGAGCCTCTATATGGGGCATTCCATTTCCTGGGAAGAAAAAGTAATTTTACAAAGCAAGGGAAGGTGCCTTGTTTTTCTTGTCTGTTTCTTTCCTGTATAAGTGCCTAGAGAACAAGATGGCCAGTTAATTGAGGGATTTGATCTCTGCAAACTGTGATATAAACAAACCACAATTCAAACCATCTCAGACACATCTGTGGATCAAGTCACGCACTATCTTTCAATGATGCCTCAAATCCTGTTCTTGAGTCAGAACATAATGCAAATTTAGGAATGTATTTTTGGAGAGAAAATCTGTACAGTGAGCCTTATTTAAGAGAAGACATGTTTAGGAATAACACATTAAATGATCTTTAATTGTTCATTTGCATGGAGAGTATTTTTGGAAAATGTGGATTTGTGTGGAAAGTAGCACAGGTAGGAAAAGGAAATATCCACTCATTGTGGTATTCCGGGGCTCTGGAGTGACTTTGCCCATCCTTCATAGTCCTGGTTGCCCGTCCTGGAAGAAGCCCAAATGCTTTCAGGTCATGCTATGTCTCTGGAAATTTACAAAGCAGTCTGTGTTGTGATTAGCTCTCCAGCAGATAGGTCCTGGCTTCTAATTCCTGGTTTTCTGTTCATGGTCTCACACTGAGAATAGATCAGCCATACCTGGTCCCTACTTACTGGCAAGAAAACTGGGAACTAGACCCGGTTTGCCTTGTGCTCTACCGGTTTTCTCTTGTTCCTTTTTGGGAACAGAATGGCCAGAGCCTCCCTCTCTTTCTTTGTGGAAGTGAAATACTCAGACCAGCATCTCAGCAATATCCTTTTTCTGGGTAATACATGCCACTAAAAGTCACAGGGCTGTTGGGAGAAAGAAAACCCCCTTCATCTAAGACCAGTAAGGGATCTAGATGGAATTGTATTTTCTGTCTCTGTTTTTGTTGCTTTGGGGGATATTTTTCCCCCATTGAAGCACATAAAATGGGATCCCTTGTGAAGTGCAGCATTCTCCACTTTTCCACCGACCAACTATCTATGGGCTTCTGACAGGTTCTGGGTTGAGGAACCCTGACCCACTGGACCTAGGGGGTCTCCATCCGGGCACCCACCAGAGCAGCTTTCCTGCAAGCAGAGGTCAGGGAGCCTTGGAAGCCACGTTCTCAGAGCCAGCTGCCACCACCCCACTCCCCTGGGTGGTGGTGGAGCGAAGGAGCTGGTCAACAGGGTTGCTTGGCCTGTCACTGCAGGGTTGCAGTGACCCTTCCTTGAATCCAGCCCTCCTTTGTTTGCTGGGATCCTTCTCAGGCTCAGTGCTCACTTAGGAAGTGAGCCGAGCTGAGAAGCCCACAGATGTACAACCTTCTTCCACACCACGGGCAGCAGGAACAAAGGCTTCAAGTCTCGTGTGCGGAAGAGGGAAGCCGCATAGGCGAGATCCTGCTGGGATTGCTCCCTGGCATGTCCCAGTGCAGACACTCGCTGCACTTGCCAAGGAGTCGGACTCAAGGCCACAAGAAAGCTGCCTGCAGTCCAGGGAGTTGTCTCATCTCCAAGCTCAGGTTCCTCTTCATCAACCCCAGGTTCCCCGGAAGCTCTTGGTCATCCTCCCGCAAGGATTCCTTCAGGGAGGGCACGAGGGAGAGACTCCTCCAGATCCAAGAGGGCAATGCAGGGTGAAGCTGCGAGATGATATCTGTAGCCAAACAGAATCTTTCTCCAGCGGGTTACCCCAGCGTTCTTCCAAGGTGAACCACACAAATGCAAACTGCCCTTCCCCCCCTTCTCTCTGGGTTGAACCTATCAGTCTGGATTAAAAAATAGGTATATACTGCATGTATGCATTTGCTAATATGGGGCAGACCTAAGGATTGTTGGAGCCGCATGATTTTTTTGCAATTCTTTTTACATCGGCTACAACTGCCCCCTTGAAAGACACAGATAAAGGCCCACAGGTACCGCAGGTCAGTAGCACACCTTGAAATGCTTTTTCACTGTGTGATTTGTCAGTCCTTTTCTGATTCTGTGGCTTTCTTCACTTCATATCCTTGGACTGGGATTTCTATTGATACGATGTAAAATTCTTTTTAATTGGTTATTTGGTTCAAAGCAAGGTGTTCGATCAGCTGAAAGCATTTAACCATCTGACGGTCCCACAGAGAGCGCGCGCGAGAGAGGCTTTATTTGCTGAATGATGTTGTGAAAGAAAGGAGCTACTTGACGGTCCTCCGTGTTAGCATCAACTGTTTGATCTGGCTTCTTTTCCCCCCATTGGGCATGATTATCGCAGGCGGCTTCTGTGGGTGGCTGGCACAGGTCTGGCCGCCTTTCTCAGCTCACCTGGTAGAGCGGGGAGGCGAGCAGAGACCTCTGAGTAAAGAGGTCAAGGCAGAGCGATTTAATCTCCTTGAAGGAATGCCGGGTGTGTTAGTTGTTGACAATGTGGGCAAAACTCGGTAGCTTGGGGTAAGTGGATTTTCCCCGTTCTCTTCCTTTATTCCTCGTCTGACTTGCCCTGCCTCCTGAATTCTGGTTTGCATACAAGAATTTCTAAAATTAATTCTTTTATATGAGCAAGCACAGGTAGCTCATTCATTTAGAAGATCTATATCCCACCTTTTGAAGGAATTCTGCACACATGTGGACTGTGGGAGCATTTCCCACTTCTTTTCTCTTTCTGGCCAATCTAAACAGACAGCTTTTGCAATACAGGCTTTCATTTGAGGCAGACAGGGGATCTGAGGAATGGGGTGCTTCACAAGAAGGTTGTTCTCAAGTAGTATCAATCAAAGGAACAGTCTGTGGGAGCAGTTCTTGCCCATGCGAAGAGTTGATTCCAAACCGAGGACCCCTTCTCCCTTCCTTTCCCAAAAGGGTTGGCTCCACCCTCAGGGAGGTTCATGCAAGAACCCCAGGCATTAACAAACTGGGTCACACATTTGTCTCTGTGCTGGCTCACCAAGTTAATGAATTCCCAACCTCCTCTTCAGATGCTCCCTGTTTTACAGTGTTTTCCCAAATCCAAGATGGGTGGATTCTTAGCAACCATCTGACCAATCTCACCTGTTAACCTTGACATTTCTGTGCCACATCCCAGCCCCTCTCCTTCCCCAAATAGTTCACTTTCGGAGCCCGGGCTTTCTCAGAGGAAATGCTGTGCTTTGAGAGAAACAAGCCCAGATCTCAGACCCAATTACCATCTTGCTGTCCTTTGTTCCTGGCCAATAGGTGAGGCCAGGATATGCCTCCTTTTGGCAGTCCTTTCAGTGGCTGATGGAGGGGGCCAGGTAGGCAGGGAGCACAGCTTTTCAGGGATCTTGGTCCCCTGGCCCGTAGCAGAGCCTGGAACATGGTTCCCTACAGTTTTGAAGTCCAATGGCAAGTGGTATTTTCAATTGCCCCATAACCCATCTTCCCCTGGTCAACGGATGAGGCCAGGCTAATTGTCCCTCTGCAGTGATGACCCATCTTCTTGGGAGGGAGCAAGTGCTGTCTCCCAGGGGCCTTGCTCTTCCAGCAGATCAGAGGGACTGGGCTGTGTTCCCTTCAGCTCTATGGCACCCAAGTTAGCTGTGGACGTCCCTTCCTCCCACTCATTTGCACCTCTTTCCCTTCTTCTGCCACACTCATCTATGGAATGGGTGCACAATCGTGCAATGATAAAACTCTGCAATCTCCACAGGTTGTGACTTAGCTCCTGATCACACTCAGGTTATTCTCAGAATGTGCGCATGAGGTCATGAACGTGGGGAAAGCATGGCACCAAAAGGATCCTTGTGCAAACATGTGCAAAACCTCTAAGGATCCGGCAAGTGTGTCCACCTTTGCTAAGCTGGAAAGGCCGAGCGCCTGCAGCTGCATTGGTGACCACATGTGAAAGGGGAGCTGGGGATTGGAATTGATGGCCTTGTACAGGCCCCTTCCAAATCTACTTCCCTTCCCTTCCAACTTCTATTCTATTCTATTCTATTCTATTCTATTCTATTCTATTCTATTCTATTCACCCCTGCCACCATTGCAACATCACCGTTACAGGTGAGAAAGGTGAGGCAACTGGTGGAATGTACGTGTAATTTCCCAGTGGCTTGTAGGCATCCAATTTTGATTCCGAAGTTCCCCCACTGCGATGCTATATTTGTTTCTACTTTTGAAGGCAATGCTCAGCGTAGCAGTGCAGAATGCGAGGCCTTCAGTTTATTTCATGGAGTCCATGGCCTATTTTTATGTGGCCTCAATTGCATGCAGCACAGAAAGACTGGGGTGGCCTGGAGAAAAAGAGGGTGGGGAGGGGACTGAGGGGCACACGCTCACCTGGAGACCCTGCACTCCCGCAATATTCTTCCAGCTCAGCCTCCTTGCTGCCAGCTCTGATCCTGATCGCAACCAGCAAGCTACCCTTGACGTATTAGCCCCCAGGGAGTGTGGCTGTCAATGGAGAGAAGGTTCTCCAGTCTTGCTTTAATGCAAGGGTGGGCAGCATCTGGTCCACAGGCTGCAAGCCGTCCTTGCCACGGCAGCCCCAAATCTGAGCAAGTGGCAGGCGGCAGCAAAATAACATTTTTACAAAAATGGCAGGTTGCTACCGAATTTCTGCAGCAAATTGCTCTGGAGAAGAGGAGCTGCTCGCTGTGGGATCAATAAGGAACTCAGTAATATAGAATGAAGGTTTCTTGAAATCTGGGGAGAAATGCAGAGGAGAATTTCGGGAAAAGCCCATCGTCTCTGCAGAGGCGGCAGAAGCGATCATGTCCCTCAGCTGCCCTGAGCCTGCCAACATGTAGGCGAGAGTTCGATGTGGCAAAGAACACAATGGCCATATCACAAAGTTGCTCCTGAGTTTGTTACTCACCTGAAAAGCCATTGAGTCAAGAACAAAAAACATGCTAGAAGCAAGAATTTCAAAGAATCAGCACAGGACCAGAGACTGAGCCATCTTACCAAGTCTCTCCATGAATCAATCAACATCTATCTTCCTATTGATCAATCAGGCATATTGAAAACTATTCCAAGGGTGTCTTTAGGAGTGGAAACCCTTTCAGCTGCTAACTCATCCCCCAAAAAGGAGGAAGCTTGCAAGAGCACTCCAAAAATTCCACTGACGCCTGGCAAAATGATGCGGCACCTCTCTGCTCAGCAGACCACTTAAAGAATCTCACACAAAGATGCTGACATGAAGATTATTTTTCAGGCTGTCGATGCGAGAAAAAGAAGAGCCACCAAACTGCTGATTTCTGCTGAAGAGGCAGATTTTTTGTGCAACGTTTTTGGAGCGACGCAAGGTGAGCCTTGCCAACAATTCATTTTTGGTTTCCGGGTCTGGAGGACCAGGAGGGGTTTTCTCCACCTGAAATGCATTTTGTGTCAGATTATCTGTGTTGCCTCATTCCCGAGCCATTCCAAGGGGTGGCATGCAGGGCTTCGCATGCTAAATCCCAGCTAGGAATGGGCAAATGTCTGTTTCCTCTGGTTTATGTCTGCCCCCAATTCAGTTCTTACTTCCACATTAATCTGTGAATTAATCCCACCCCTAACAGAAATCCTATATACATAAACAACACTTTAAAAATGTTTTATCAGAAAATATACACTTCTTAACATATTTTCTTTCCAACTATTTATTTATTTAGACAGCTTGTATGCCGCCCCCTTCGCATAAGCCTCGGGGCGGCTTACAATCATTAAAATCCCACTTATAAATACAAAAAATACATAGAATACATAAAATACATAAAATAGTGGAAACAGCCTGGTCAGTTTAAAATCAATAAACAAACCTTTAGAATTAAAATAGTGTTTAAATAAAAAGGTCTTGGCCTGGCGCCGAAAAGCAAATAACGACAGCGCCAGGCGGACCTCTCTGGGGAGTGCATTCCATAGGGTGGGCGCCACCGCAGAGAAGGCCCCCCTCCTCCAGGTGCTCACCCTCCTAATATCCTTCATGGAGGGTTCCCGGAGAAGGGCCTCAGCCGCCGATCTCTATGCATTTAAAGGTGTATTCCTATAGATAGTTTTTGAGTCAGAATATTTAGGAAGTAGGAAAGCTGTTGGGTAGAAATATTCCAATAGCCCAAGAGCAGGCCAGCTCATACTGGAATCTACCGGAATCATAGATTTCAGACATCTCCAATCCTAGCTCTCATCCTGAAAAATCATGATTTCAGCGGGAAGCATTTGTGGAGATGTTTGGTTGCCCTTGAGTTGTTCGGATAAATAGCCAGGGAAGATCAGCATTTTCCCCAGGTCTTTAGAAGCTTTCTTCTTGTGGATCTACCCTATGTTTCTTCTTGTGGATC